>NC_060138.1:844898207-845198207 GCF_021461385.2 Schistocerca piceifrons
AGACAAAAAACAACAAGGCGGTTGTGCCCCACCCAATGTACTCACCAGATTTGGCACCTTGCCGACTTCGCGCTATTCCCGAAACTGAAACTCAAGTTGAAAGGCATTCGGTTCAACACACTAGATTCAAGAAGCACTGCTGGTGGTGATAAACACCTTCAAAGAACAGGACTTCCAGAAAACATTTGACCAGTGGCAGAAGCACTGGGACCGGTGTGTAAGTGTGGATGGGAACTACTCCGAGGGAGATCGTGACTATTAGTCCAAAGGTAAGGTTTTCAACAGATGGCAGCACCAGTCCCGAAAATTTTGGATAGCACGTTGTATATACGAGGATTGTTTTTTAAGTAAGGGCCGTTCGCGCGTATAGTCTTGTAGTTCGTGCGGACGCCGCAACAAGCCACCGCGCCACTTGCCGGCATCCTTCCCGTTCACACTGATGCAAGTTGCAGCTCTGTAGCTGACGTGTACGCATCGCTGTGCTACTTTATAATGTTTACGAATATTGAATCACCCGCCGTGTGTGAGATACGGTCAGTGATACATGTTTTGACCGCAAGAAGCCTATCAGCTGCAGAAATTCATCGTCAGTTAACAGAAGTTTATGGCTTGAATGCAATGAGTGAAGGTAAAGTGCGTCAATGGGTTAGAGAGTTTAAAAATGGCCGTCAAAACGTCCATGACGAAGAACGCTCAGGCCGGCCCTCTGTGATCACTGATGATTTGGTGGCTGCAGTCGAAACAGATTCGTGAGGACAGAAGATACACAATTTCCACTCTTTCTTTGGAATTTCCACAAGTTTCAAGATCAGTTTTGTACAAAATTGTGTCTGAAAACCTAAACTTTAAGAAACTGTGTTCTCGGTGGGTACCCAGACTCCTCACAGAGGACCACAAAGGGAAGAGATTTGCCACTTCATTGGACTTTTTGATTCATTACGAGTAAGAAGGGGATGACATGTTGAGTCAAATTGTCACTGGAGATGAATCATGGGTATCCCATATCACTCCCGAAAGCAACCGACAATCAATGGAATGGCGACACACAACCTCACCCATCAAGGTCAAAGCCAAACAGCCGCTGCCAAAGCGCAAGATTATGGCAACCGTGTTCTGGGACCGGCGCGGTGTTTTGCTAGTGGACTTGATGCCACGAGGAACAACAATCAACTCAGATGCCTACTGTGCAACTCTAAAGAAGCTCCGCAGAGTAATTCAAAACAAAAGACGTGGCATACTGACAAAAGGAGTTTTGCTCCTGCACGATAACGCTAGGCCTCACACCTCTCAAAAGACTCGGGATTTGATTGATTCTTTTGGCTGGGAAGTTTTGGACCATGCACTATACAGCCCCGGCCTTGCTACCTTTTCTGGTACCTGAAACACCATCTTGGCGGGCAGCGCTTCAATGACGACAATGAAGTGAAAGCGGCCGTGAACTTTTGGCTGTCAGAGCAGGCGGCCGAATTGTTTGAAGAGGGAATTAAAAACTTTGTTGTACGGTATGACAAGTGCTTGAATAAACAAGGCAACTATGTAGAAAAATAGGTAAAAGTGTGTAGAATCAGAAAATAAAAGTTTTTTTACAAAAGTATTTGTATCTTTTTTTAAAAATAAAAACAGCCCTTACTTAAAAAACAACCCTCGTAGTAGAGCATTGCAAACCACTTTACACTTTGAGGCCTTTTCAGTAGTATGAGAAAATGGTCTCAGGATCAGCGCACAGGGACAAGAATGGGTCACTGTTAAATTCACAATTTTTTGACTAATGAGACTTTCATTGAAGTGCATGCTGTATCCTGTGTAATGTTCTCTGGCCATATCATCTATTGTGAAGAAGTACACAATCTGATCAAAAGTGTTCAGACACCTGTTAGTGAACCTTAATAAAAGTTGTCTCCACACTTCATCTTTATGATGCCTTGAACTTGGTTAGGGAGGCTTTCAGTGAGGTTTCTGAATGTCTATTCAGAACTGGCAGCCGATTATTCCTTATGAGCTGATACCAAAGAAGATAATGATGTTGGATGTGGGGTCTTGTGCTAAGTTAACATTCTAACTCATCCCAAAGGTATTCCATTGGGTTGAAGTCAGAACTGGGGCAGACCAATCCATTTCAGGAAAGAAAATGAGTGGGATTATAGCAAGTGGAAATGTTTCACCTTGCTACTTTGCAAAAGGTTTACGAGTACCCTGCAAATTTTGGAGGAAAAATATCCACAAAGCATTCAAATGTTATTTCTTACTGCCACTACAGATTTAAATGAAGTTATATCTTGTGCGTTCCCTACATTTGAGCTGAATGATTCTGTATCTTTAACAGCAAACTCTCAATTAAAAAGAATTTGAAGTAGCATTGTCAGACTTGGGAAGCTGCAGTTACACTTGTGTTCCATTCCACCTGTCTCCCAGTAGTACTTCTGTAAAGAAGAGTTCCATTTGTTCACGCATGATGGATCTCCCACTGAGTGGTTGCATAATAATCATAATCAACAGCTCTCACATATTATATGAAAACACAAGTGTGCTCGTGGTGTTTTAAGTCCATTAAGATCTACTTCAATGAAACGTGAACATTTAATTCAAGAAATTCCAGGAACCAGATGGTACAGAACAAAAGAATACTCTAAAATTATCAGTTTCCTTTCGCTAATTTGAAAGGCATGAACTATAGTTAACCTCAGACACAGAGAAAAAAAATTGCATCCTTTTTATGCGAAGGAATGCGGCGGCAACTCTAGAGGTGGAAATAGCACAAAGTATAGTGTGCAAACCATAAGCAAAATTATGTATTAGAGCATGTGAACGAATTGCCACTTGACTTGAAATTTATAGATTTTGGGAAAGTTGCCAACACTTTTACAACGTATTATGTATGCACAACCCTTGAGCAAAAGTCATTGATTTAACCTATGTTAGCATACTGAAAAACATATACATCAGTACTACAGTTCCCATAAGACTTCATCAGGATCGTGAAAAATTCAAATTTCAAGGAGGAGTTTGGTGTTCCTCATTCCTTCAAAAAATTTACAAATCTTCAAAATGGGATAATGATGAAGAAACACACTAATGGAACATACCAGAACCAAATCTATTTTACCAGTGACATTGTCTTTTTGCCTGTGCTCCAAATAAATTTTGACAATGGAAGTAAGAACTTAATAGAACTAGTTTGAAAGTAAGCCTTAAAATCATTTATGATAAGACTAAAATAAAATTGTAAAAGGTACTAATTAACCACAAGGTTTTGAAATCAGTTAACAAGTTACTGTATTATAACAGCTGATTATGACTGAATGGGCAGGAAAAGAAATAAACTAGAGAGTAAGAATGATCTGGAGATTTTTTTTTAACTAAATACTATTTTTCGAACCAAATTTTCAGTGTATGTAAAATGGAAAGTTTACAGTTGATGTTTGCTACTAGTTACTCAAAAACTGGGTATTTCACAGTGAGAATTGGAGAGGTGCATGATTAGAATTATATGTAGAGACAGGAAAACAGACACAATAATGAAAATGTAATGGATGTGAGTGGGTCATGTAGCACAGTGAATGGATGTTTTTTTGTTCAGCTCCAAGGGAACATCCTTACAGAAGGTGGTTAAACGTCATTAGAAAATGCAGTGAAACCCTTGTTATACGTTTTTGAGTAGCCCAGACTTACAAACCACAAAATTGAGGAAGATGTTAAAATCCCCAAAATACGAGCAAAATCATGTTTAATTGGCATATATGATTAAAAATCATAATCCTCGCTAATACATTGTATAAAATCTGTATAAGTGAAGGAAATTAAATGTACAAAACAATGTTTATACAATAATTTGTGGTAATGAATTTCATCAGTTTATAAAAAATCACAGATCTGTGAAACAGCAAGAAAAAATTCATCATAAAGTTGACATTGGTATCTTGTTACCAGGTAATAGAGCTGTTTGCGGCATGCTATGACCACGAATTATACGTCAAAACATGCATTTTGTGTTCACTTAGAAAAAAGCAATAATTGATTAACTTGTTGAATTAAAGAGAAAACCCTGAAGTACAGTATTTGAATCTAATATTGGAGGAGGGGGGGGGGGGGGGACCTTCTGTAACCAATGGCACTTTAATTGTGTCGAGTAGACTTAAAGCTGCGTACACAATAAGCTTGAAACATGTCTCCAGCTACTTTATGTGGACACTGTTTGGAAACATCTTTTGAAAGACGGAAACATCTATCCATAGCAGTGTCATTACAGATCAAAGGATGGAATGTTTCAGGCAAGCTACCGCACATCACCGGTGTGTGGCGCGAGTGTATGTTTATATGTCGCATTGTGTCATCAGTTGTGTAGAGTTGTTACGTGTTTTGTTTTCTCTTGTTGTGTTAAGTTTTTCCAAAGAAGAAGAAGAAGAATGCAGTGGACTAGGCAGCAGACTTCCGTTGTTATCGTTGTACCAGACTGACAGCTTCTTTTGGAATATATCAAGCAAACAGTACAATAACAGCAATAAAACAAATGCTCTACAGAAAACTGCTGCTACATTTGATAGGATACTGTCAAAGACTGCATAGAGAAGAAAATATGGTTGTAGGTCATAGCTTACTTTGAAATATGAAAAAAATGCTCAGGGCTCTGGTACGAATCTCCCATTGACCAAAAACTAAGACTAACAGCATGCCTGGTTGTAACTGCTTTCCTGAAATTTCTGCCCTTTTTTAAGAAACTGTGATACTATATTTGCCAGAAATTCAAAATCGATAGGTGATATCTAAGTGAAATTAGGGAAACTACAGCCGTCTGCCACATTCAGTTCCCGCATGCAGCACATTTTTTCCACCACTTTTTCCATAGTATGTTTTCGCTCACCAAAGATGACGACTGTATGCAAACCAGCAAATCGATTTCATACAAGTAATACAATTTTATCAACGATTACCAACTACTACACACTCTCACCATCAAAATAATGTCAGTTTTAAAACCAATTACGAAATCCTTTGATAAAAGTAATTTTATTCTGTAAAACTACGAAACACAGAGAGATGGTAATGGCCTCCCCGTCGCAAGGCACAATAGGCCTAATAAAAAATTATTTTTTTAAAAAAGACGACGTAGTCTTTAGTTTTGTTTGTGTAAACCTTCGGCTGTTACTAATGCTGCAGCGCACGTTGCAGTTTCCTCGAATCTAGACGTGACGTGCCAGACAATACGAAATCAGTACAACAAACGGTGTCGCAGACCATGCGAATGTACGGAGAATGACGATGCCAGTTATGTGCTTTCAACTATAGACTTTTGCGAGCACATGTGATTGATCTATTTGCATTTCGTTTGTTCATTTCCATCGTACTTTCGTGGTGTGTACCACCTAGTAACATGGTAGTACGTGCATAGCATGCCGTTTCAAAGCAATGGTGCATTGAAAGTGTATCACAGATAAGTCACACTTACCATCAAATGCCAATTAATAAAGCATCAGTGATGTTTGTCTTCGAGAGATTTTATAATAATTTGTGCACAATACAGAAGAGTAAGCTACAGCGTAACGTCATGGTTAGCAGAGTTCGAGGTTATAGATTAGCAACTAGCTGTATGCGAATATTTTTTTTTCAACTTTGCGTTTTTTGTTTTTTTTTTTTTTTTCCTAACGTTCTGGTACTTTGTTATGATTGTAATATATTATGTTCTGCAATATTCGATGTTGTTTAAAAATATTTCTCTGGTTAGAGAACGAGGGCTGAAATAAATATTCGCCTGTTTATTTCCAAATACGTGGCGGTTTCCAAGCGTGTGGTTAGGTAGGAACCTAAGAGGACAACATAAATTGCTGCAAGTGAAACGATGAGCAATAACATTAACATTTTTCCTTGTCACAGATATTTCGCACATTGCGCAATCGCAAACATATTCCCCTAAAGAGTTCTTGCTACAACTGAGATTCTCCTATCATTAACGCATTCGTAACCATCAACTTCGCGCTATAGTGACCGACAAGTCGACAGCCTCGTTTCTGATCACCTGCACAGTGCCACCATTACGTCAGTTCCTGCAAAAGGTCGTGTGAAACGTTACAAGTTGTATTGGCAACACCGATCGTGGATTACATCACCATTTTCTCTCTCACGTCACCCGTCTCCGCGGCCTGAAATATTCGCTAAACCCGGCCACTACACACGGTGCAAACCGTTTGTCTTTTGTGCCACTTAAAACTTACCCTACCACATCAAATGTCAATAGGAAGAAAACGGGACGAAGTAAAATGAATTGTCGAGAAAGAATGTAGAATCTAGTAAACCTTGCTAGGAAGAAACATAAAATCACGGAATAAACTTTGATCTTACTGGTTTTTCACAGGGGCTACAAACTTATGGTGTAGAACTGCGAGAAACATAAAATCTGAGAATGTAAAATCGAAGTTCCACTGTATTCGCAGTCAATGCAGATATGTGTAGCTGAAGGCCTTAATGTGGTGAAAAGCTAAAGGAGCCTTCGTGTAGCAGAGGCTGTCAGACAACATGATGGAGATGATTATTGCACTGATAGCAAATTATCTTACAGTAGTTCCCAGTGAATATTTAATGAAGTGTTGACCATCACATCTACCGCTCTGCTGGTTGTATGCCGCCACATTTGAAATACATCTTTGGGCCATCATTGTGATCTTTTCCTGTGAGATTTTTCTGTCTTTACAGATGTCTCGTGTTTTATGCCCTTGTGTAACTAATTCAGGAGATATCCAGCAAATGTTTTTCATTTCTGTTTGACAGAAAATATTTACAAATCGATGTAATGGCTGTAAGTCATAATTTATTGCTAGCTGGTGTCAATTTGAAATGTGTGCAGAATTTTGAATGTCAAGAATGTGATACTACTAAGACAAATTTCATTGCAACTGAAATCAAATTGCCCATATTAAGTGAAGATTGAAGCCTTCCGCTGTTTAAAAAGTTATTGTTCTCCAGGAATATAAACAGACTTACTTGACCCCAAATACATAAGGTCACGGTCAGTTCGCTCAGTCTACAGATGTCAAACAAGGACATTAATGAGCACTGATGGTTTGCAGGTCGAAGTATTCGGTTCATTGGGGCATTTAGGATATTAATGATACGTGGAGGTATAGAATAAATTCTGAATGTGATCAATAAAAAGTAGGAAAAATAGCTTGACTTAGAAATGTTCCGAGTATAATGACAGAGGTTTAGGAATGGAGGCCAGCTGGGATAAGATAGACAGGGAAATAAAGAAAACAGTGTACGGCTCGTGTGGAAGAGTGTGTTATTGCTCTCCAGTTAGAGGATGACAGAGTACCACACCGGAGAGGGCAGCATGGGAGAAACTTGTTGAAGGTACTAAGACCCACACCTGATGTTGTGAGGAGAAGAAAATTAAACTGTAGCATGTCTTTCAAAGCTCTCTGTATCTTGCTTAGCATGTACAGATGTAAAATGTATTGCATAAAATTCCAGAGTTTTATTCATTGATACAGATAGCTAACAGGATAAATTGGAGTTTTTTTGCAATTTATGCCATACACACTCTCTTCTCTCACTCTCTCTCAAGTCCCACTCTCTCCCACACCCTCTCCACCCACACACACTCTCTCTCTCTCTCTCTCTCTCTCTCTCTCTCTCTCTCTGACCCTCACACTCCCATTCTCTCTCACCCCCCCTCTCTCTCTCTCTCTCTCTCTCTCTCTCTCTCTCTCTCTCTCTCTCTCCCTCTCTCCCTCTCTCCCTCTCCCTCTCCCCCCCCCCTCCCTCCCCCCCCCTTTCCCCTTTGCCACCCTGTTTGTAAACGTTCACAAGCTGCTGCCTTTTCTTCAGGGGTGTTTGGTATGTAGCTTTCCTCTGGGCTGTGTTGCCTACTCCAGTTGTCTTTTACTTGCAGCTGAAAATTTATGTTGATAACCTTATGACCATAAGAAACAAAACAGTACAGATCAGGAGGATTCATGTACTTACAGTTTTATTCACTTGTGTGTTTATTTTGTTCCTTGATTATAGTTGCACCAGAAAATTTTAAATGTGCCTGTCAGAACACTGTATGAATTAATGAAGATTGTTGTCATTCCTCGCAGCATAATTCCTGAGGAGGAGGAAACCAATATCAGCCATGGCGTTGGATGTGGGAATTCTCTACCTGAACAGCATCTAACCATGCCACCTGTGACCATTCCTGCATCACCTACGTCTCTTCCAAGGCAACTGCCTCGTAATGCAACAAATATTGACTCAATTACTTCATCCTTCAGCTGGTCTCCCTCATTTTTCTGTTCTCTGCAGCAAGGTTAGTATTGCTAGCTGTGTTTTGTTTTCATTTTTTGTTTCTTTGTGTTCAGTAAATTAAAAAAATATAATTAAGTATAAATACATTTGTCGTCTTGTATCCATCAGGTATATGTGTTGATAGTCATCACAAAACTCTGTAGATGAATGTTAGTTTCTTATTTACCCGGTATCAGGTGCTTTCCAGCAATCTTGGAATTCCTTTTACTACTTCCTTCAGGCAGAGCCACTGAGTACCTCAAATGCTTACCTAGATCAAAAAAGTTATTTCTTGTTATTGATCCTTTTTGTAGAAATAATACTTACAAGGAGACCACATGGCAATCAGACTTGTATTTATTTTATTTTGTTTTGTTTTGATTCACATATGATACATGAAGTTCAGAACTTAAATAGCAATCTCCTGAAGTCATTCGATCAACTCTCAAAAATTCACAAGAAAATTGACTTTGAAGTTTTCCAAGCATCTGTAATACCCTACAGCAAGGTTGGTATTTTTGGACAGGTTGTGTGGCTCTGTGGTAGAATCCCAACCTGCGTCTCAGTGGTCCAGGTTTGGTTCTCAGCTGTACTGATCTTTAGACAAAGCTGCATGTTCTATAAGCACTTCCATAAAACTGAAGTACATGATGATGAACAAAATTAATTTGTAATGTTTTTTTTTTTAATGTAATCAATCTTTATCATCAATTTTTTTTTATAAAATATAGATAATTAAGAATTTATAGATGCAATTAAAACTGGATTTTTGTATGGAATCTGTAATCAGAAATTTTATGATGTGAATATTTAATAAAAATGGCAGTTAGATAGTTAGCATATTAGTTAATTAGCATATATTTGATGGATTTTACATTTAAATGCTGTAGGCTTTTGAAGTGAATCAAGGAGAGAGAAAAAAACGGCCGAAACGAAACTCAAAGCAGTGATTACCAGTCTCAGATGTACCGGTTTTTTCCCCATCTTTATGTATTGGACATTTCTTGGAATGCACCTTCATTTGAACATTTTCATGGGCTTGGAATCAAAACAAGGCCACTCATGTGCCAGGCAAGCACTCTGCCACAGAGACATGCCACTGGCTGTCAAAAATAGACCGTAATTAAGGGTAATTTTCATACCAGAAAACTTCAAAATCAATTTTCTCGAATTTTTGAGAGTTGCATCAATTCACATTGGAAGATTGATATTTGAGTTGTAAACAATCATAAATATAGCGAATTACAAAAAATGGATTGAAAACTGTTGAAGTTGTAATTATGAGCACAATTTATTGAGCAAAATACACTGATACCGTAGAGTAGCAGTTGCTAACCTTTGGGTCGCGCCCACCGTGCAATGTGGCACTGGGCCACGAGCACTGGTTGAGAGTCCAAGAAACCATAAAAATTATTGGGAGCTTCAGGGTTTCAATCAACAGTCAGTACAGAATAGAATAAGAGTTGAAATGCTTCCCAGGGTAGGTCTTTTAAATGTTGAAAATGACCAATATCTTTTCACCAGGCAGCTGGAAGTGTACTCCCATACAGGCTGCACTACAGGGCTGGCAGCTCATGACATAAATATATAACATGTCATAATCCATTCGCAGTTCGTCACATTGGTAGTTTCTGAGACAACACAATAAGCTATTTGACTGTTTTCTGTAAACAGTCTCCAGTGATTAATTATGTCCTTTTATGCTCCTAAAATGCTTGTTTTCCCCTTTTGAATTTCAGTATTCTTTTATAAAAACAGAAATACAATTCAAATAATTTGAAAGACCACTAAAATGACTCATTTGAATCGTGATGCCTGTGACATCAGTGGCTAGCTCTCTGCTTCTGTTGTCATAATTCTAATGCACAGTAATGTCTTGTTATGAAATTTACATTTTAAAAAATGGGTTACAGATGATGTGTAGTATCACATCTATAAAAGCTCCAAAAAAAGATGTTTTTGAGTGTTCCAGAGAATGAGAAGATGTGTAAAATGTGGTTGGACTGTACCGGTAAATTACCACCACATCAATGCACAAGTTGAGTAATTAATTAAAAATGTGTTGCACTGTGAAGTTAACATTAATGTACCTCCAAGATATAAAGCGTCATTCAGCGAAATTAAACTACTAGTGAAAATTGTCATTTTACACAACTACACCTTATTTATTAGGTAGCTCAGCTATTAGACCGGTCAACCATTGAATATTATAAGATGTCCATGGATCGCTCTTTTGAATCTAACCTGAAAGAACATTTTAACTTGTTCGTAAAATGGCTCAACAGTCCTCTCGTGTAACCAAATCACAATTACAAAACTTCACCATATCAATCAGAAACAGAATATTACTGTGTTTTCCTTGCTGTTTACGTGCACTTACATTTGGAATCATTGTTCACCTATGTCACTTTCAAAAAGATATTTTCTAGTTAATGTGACCACATTGCTGTATTAGGAACAATGTTTTCATATTTATCCTGTCCAACTAGAATCCTTATTGTTTAGGCTTTCATCATCTTACATAAAGATGAAATAAGTCTGTTTCAGTTGCTAATTTTAGTTTCCACTCACAAACATCACAGCCCTTAACATTTGTCACCTGTGTGTTGTACATGCTTTATATCTCTCCATATCACCCCAGACCTCATTGTAATGTGGCTGTATGGTGTTAATCTCCACTACAACAGAGCTTTCCAAAAAAAAGGGAATTGTTTGTCAGGAAAGCAAATGCATTCATCCTCTACTGTCCATTTCTTAGACTGAGGCTAATGTGTAGCCATATATAACATATCCCACAATCGAAACAATCGCCACAACCAGTTCTTGCTAATGCTATTTTCATTTTTCATGTAAAACTTTTAACAATATAACAATATTATGAAAAGGAAAGTTGCTACTAACCATATAGCGGAGATGCTGTGTCGCAGATAGGCACAACAGAGAGAGTGTCACAAATAAAGCTTTCGTGCAGTAAGGCCTTCGTCAGAAATAGACGACAGACACACATATACACACTCGTGCAAACGCAACTCACATACACATGACAGCAGTCTCAGGCAATAAAGGCCACACTGCGAACAGCAGCACCGGTGCATGATGGGAGTGGTGACTGGGTGGGGGTAAGGATGAAGCTGGGTCAGGGAGGGTGAAGGAGAGTAGGGTAGGGGTTGCGGACAGTGACGTGCTGCTGGGGGGCGTGCAGGGTCGAGGTGGAGAGGGGGTAGGGCAGCTATATGTAGTCAGGAGGTTTGACAGTGGGCAGTGGAGAGGCGGGGAGGGGGCAGGGGCGGGTAGCAAAAAAGGAGAAAAGTAAAAAGACTGGTTATGATGGTGGAATGAGGGCTGTGTAGTGCTGAAATGGGAACAGAGAATGGACTGGATGGGAGAGGACAATGACTAATGAAGGTTGAGGTCAGGAGGGTTACGGGAATGTAGGATATATTGCAGGGAAAGTTCCCACCTGCACAGTTCAGAAAAGCTAGTGTTGGTGGGAAGGACCCATATGGCACAGGTTGTGAAGCAGTTATTGAAATGAAGGATGTCATGTTCGGCTACGTGCTCAGCAACAGGGTAGTCCACTTGTTTCTTGGCCACAGTTTGTCGGTGGCCCTTCATGCGAACCGCTTGTTGGTTGTCATGCCCACATAGAATGTAGCACAGTGGTTGCAGCTTAGCTTGTAGATCACATGACAAGTTTCACAAGTAGCCCTGCCTTTGATGGGATAGGTGATGTTTGTGACCTGACTGGAGTAGGTGGTGGTGGTGGTGGTGGTGGTGGTGGTGGTGGTGGTAAGATGTATGGGACAGGTCTTGCATCTAGGTCTATTACAGGGGTATGAGTCATGAGGTAAGGGGTCGAGAGCAGGGGTTGTGTAGGGATGGACAAGTATATTGCGTAGGGTTGGTGGACGGTGGAACATCACTGTGGGAGGGGTGGGAAGGATGGTGGGCAGGACGTTTCTCATTTCAGGGCATGACAAGAGGTAATGGAAACACTGGTGGAGAATGTAATTCAGTTGCTGCAGTCCTGGGTGGTACTGAGTTATGAGGGGAATGTTCCTCTGTGGCTGAACGGTGGAACTTCGGGAGGTGGTGGGAGACTGGAAAGATAAGGCATGGGAGATTTGTTTTTGTACAAGGTTAGGAGGATAATTATGGTTTGTGAAGGATTCAGTGAGACCCTCAGTATATTTCAAGAGGGATCGCTTGTCAATGCAGATGCGACAACCACAGGTGGCTAGGCTGTATGGAAGGGACTTCTTGGTATGGAACTGGTGGAAGCCGTCAGAGTCAAGGTATTGCTGGTGGTTAGTAGGTTTGATCGGGTGAATCATATGAGGGCGAACTTGTTGAGGTTCTGGAGGAATGTGGATAGGGTGTCATCACCCTCAGTCCAGATCACAAAGATGTCATCAGTGAATCTGAACCAGGTGAGGGGTTTATGATTCTGGGTGTTTAAGAAGGATACCTCTAGATAGCCCATGAATAAGTTGGCAAATGATGGTGACATGCAGGTGCCCATAGCCATACTTGGTATTTGTTTGTAGGTAATGCCTTCAGAGGAGAAGTAATTGTGGGTGAGGATGTAGTTGTCCACGGCGACTATGAAGGACGTTGTCGACTGGAATCCGTCAGGCATTGGGGAAGGTAGTGTTCAATAGCGGTATGGCCGAGGGTATTAGGGAAGTTGCATCAATAGTGATGAGCAGGGCACCATGTTGTAATGAGACAGGAACTGTGGCGAGTAGGTGGAGGAAATGGTTGGTACTTTTTATATAGGAGGGCAGGTTCCAGGTAAGAGGTTGAAGGAGTTGGGCTACGGCAACATGCGCAACGCAACCTTAGAAAGCTCTCCATCCTGCTCACTTCCTACTCCCACTTTGGAGTACCGCTGTCTACCCCCTCTACAACCACCTCCAAATCTCCTCCACACCGAGCGAGATGGTGCATTAGCTGGCACACTGGACTCGCATTCAGGGCGATGACAGTTCAACTGCGCATCCGGCCATCGTGATTTAGGTTTTCCGTGATTTCCCTAGATCGATTCAGGCACGGCCAACTTCCTTCCCAGTCCTTCCCTAATCCGATGGGACCAATGACACTGCAGTTTGGTCCCCTTCCCAAAACCAACCAACCAACCAACCAACCAACCTCCTCCATGTCTCCTCATAGCTGACAAACCCTGTCTCGCAGACCTACTACATTTACCCCACCCTCCAAAACTCCCTTCCACCACCACACAGTATCCAGACCAGAAACACATTCATGAACCTTTTGTCTAGAAGCCTTAGCCCCCACAGAAATATCAGTCCTTCCCAAAGGCCTCGCCTTTTGCCCCACTCCCAAATTCACATGCAGGACTTTTTAAAAACCACTTCTCCTTCTCCTGGTCCCTACAGTGGAAACACCTTCAACCTGTTACCCGGAACCTACCCTCCCATACAAAAGATACCAACCATTTCCTCCACCGATGCTCCACAGTTCTTGTCCCTTTATCACACGGTGATTACATTGTCCGCCAGGGTTTCGACTGTACACTAAAATCACTAATGCCCTTGGCCTTACCACTATTGAACACTACCTTTCCCAATACCCAACAGATTCCAAACTGACCACCTTTTACCTGATCGCCATGACCAACTATAACCTCACCCACAATTACTTCTCCTTTGAAGGCATTACCTACCAACAAATCGAGGGCACAGCTGTGGGCACACACATAGCACCATCAGATGCCAACCTATCCATGGGCCATCTAGAGGAATCCTTCCTAAACACCGAGAATCCTACACCCCTCACCTGGTTCAGATTCATTGGGACACATTTGTGATCTGGTTTGAGTGTGAAGACACCCTATCCACATTACCCCAGAACATCAACATCTTCCCCCCCCCCCCCCCCCCCCCATTTGCTTCACCTGGTCCTACTCAACCCAGCAAGCCACCTTCGCAGATGTTGACCTCCACGTCAAAGATGGCTACATCACTACCTCCGTCCATATCAAACCTACTAACCATGAGCGATACCTCCACTTCGACAGCTGCCACCCTTCCATACAAATAGGTCCCTACCATACAGCCTAGCCACCCGTTGTCGTCGCATATGCAGTGTCTAGCTGTCCCCCTCGAAATATACTGAGGGTCTCACTGAAGCCTTCACAAACTGTAATTATCCTCCCAACCTTTTGCAAAAGCAAGTCTCCTATGCCTTATCTTTCCAGTCTCCCACCATCTCCTAAAGGCCCACTGTTCAGTCACAGAGGAACATCCCCCCATAACTCAGTACCACCCAGGACTGGAGCAACTGAATTACATTGTCCGCCAGGGTTTCGACTACCTCTCATTGTGTCCTGAAATGAGAAATGTCCTGCCCACTATCCTTCCCACCCCTCCCACAGTGGTATACTGCCATCCACCTAACCTACACAGTATACTCGTCCATCCCTACCTGTTACCTCCCACAACAACCAACTCCAGTCCGGTCACAAACATCACTTATTCCATCAAAGGCAGGGCTACCTGTGAATTCAGTCATGTGATGTACAAGCTAAGTGTCAACCACTGTGTTGCATTCTATGTGAGCATGGCAACCAACAAGCTGTTTGTCCACACAAAGGGCTACTGACTAAATGTGGCCAAGAAGCAAGTGGACCACCCCGTTGCTGAGCACTCTGCCAAACATGACATCCTTCACTTCAATGACTGCTTCACAGCCTGTGTCATATGGATCCTTCAAATCAACATCAGCTTTTCTAAATTTCACAGGTGGGCACTGTCCCTGCAAGATATCCTACATTCCCGTAACCCTCCTGGCCTCAACCTTCGTTAATCATTGCCCTCTCCCATCCAGCCCCTTCTCTGTTCCCAATTCAGTACTACACAGGTTTCATGCTAGCGTCGCAACCAGTCTTTTTATTTTTCTCCTTTTCCACTATCCCCCTCCCCCCCCCCCTTCCCCCTTCGTTGCCCTCTGTCTAATCTCCGGACTGCACATAGCTGTCCTAACCCCTCCTCCCCTCAACCCTGCACGCTCTCCAGCAGCACATTGCTGTCCACCACCCCTACCCTACTATCCCTCCCCCTCCCAACCCCACCACAGCCGCCTCCTTACCCCCACCCAGTCGCCACTCCCATTGTGCACTGGTGCTGCTGCTCACAGTGTGGCCTCAGTTGCCTGAGACTGCAGTCATGTGTGTGCGAGTTGTGTTTGCGTGAGTATGTATGTGTGTGTTTGTCATCTAATTTTGACGAAGGCCTTACTGACCGAAATCTATATTTGTGACAGTCTTTTTGTTGTGCCTATGTGCAACTCAGCATTTCTGCTGTATGGTGAGTAGCAACTTTCCTTTTCATGATATTGTTAAATTCCATCCTGGATTTTTCATTGTTTGACTTTTAAAAGTATATGACCCCTCCAGGATTTAAACATGTGACCTCTTCATTAGCAGTTGGACACACTATCCAGAGTGCCACCAATGTGTAGTGGAGATGGTAGCCCTGCTAAGTGAATTCTAGAAAGGAAATTGTCACTAAGCTTTGCAAATAATAGTTTTATTGTGCTTTGGGTCATAGCTCATGACTAAAACTCGACAGTTTAGTTATAATATATAGACCCATTTGCAAAAGTTCTACAATTCCATAGTTTTGATAGAGTTTAATAATGTTGCAGGGAGCAGGGAAATAGAATGTCAGTCATACAACATATCACTGCTTTAAATGGGTGGAGCATAAATGCATCAACTTGCACAAGGCATCCACTATCAGCATTCACAAAATTCATTTCTATTATTATTTAAAAGTTGTAATTGCATTTTCCATCACTAAACAGCTAAACTGTTTGGAGAAAAAGTACGTCAGGATCACATTAACTTCGGCTAAAGCTCCTAAACACATACATTGCTTCGTTTTACTCCTAGTCTGTGATGCCACCAGAGCATCAGCCAGTAACAGAATGTTTTTGATCACATGACCAGATCTTGATATTTAATGATTTTTAAGCTTTAATTATGTAAAAATAACAGATATTTTGTGAGAATATTGACCGTAAATGATATTTTAATGTTACAATCGTTCAGAGTAACAGCAAAACTACCCAAATTTTTAACATAGGAAAATAGCCTGTCATTCGCAAGAACAACTCACTTGAATTTTGCTTATTTAGTACCGTGAAACAAGAAGGAAGGATTATTCGTTTTTAATGGCCTGTCCTCAGTTGAGATTATGAGACATGAAGTTTCACTTGAATTTGTTACTACTGGAGTGGAAGGGAGCAATCATCCCAGCATTTGCATGGAGTGACCTGGGTGACTGCAGAAAACAGTTACCTGAATGGTCATCCAAAAATCAAATACAGGTCTCTCAAATGCGATTTGAGGACGTTAGCCTGTACCCTACTTCACTCAGTCCCCAGGGAGTTATTGCTGTTACCAAGACACTTGATGGGCTTTTGGACAAACTATCTATGAGAACAAGTCTTTCCAACTCTTCATCATCATCATCATTATTATTATTATTATTATTATTATTATTATTATTGTTATTTTCAAATATAATTACAGGAATAGACTGAATGTAGATAGTGATTGAAGGTTAAAATTAATCAGTTTTAATCCAGATATTGATTCTCTTGTGGGCGACATACAATTTCAAAATGACATTGAGTTTTTTTTACACTGACTACTCAGTTTTGAATTTTCACCTAACTGTGACAGCTAAGAGACTATAATAAAAATCTTTTCTGTATAAAAAAAGAATATAAACATTTTTGAGTCCTCATTGTACATTGTTTTACTAATTGGTCCTACTGACTGTGTGTGTGTGTGTGTGTGTGTGTGTGTGTGTGTGTGTGTGTGTGTGTGTGTTTATATATTTTTAGTTACTGGGTTTCTTGAGATTTTTATATAGAATAGATGGGCTGCATACGTAAAATGGTTGGGAACAGCTGATATGGAGGCACACAGTTAATACAAACACTTGTAAGTTCTGAGTTACACAAATAGAAGGCAGCCAGCCAAGGTTGTCAACAGTTAGCAGCCTGCGAAGTGAATTTTCTGTGTAAGCAAGTACATGAGAAATTGATCACTCTGAGCTGCAGGCACACTGTTATAGACAGTCAGTGGTCATGGGGTCCTACCAGGTGATGCGACATGCACAATGGGAGCATGGCTTCTTCCAAGAGTGCCACTTGCAGTGACAGCTTGCAGATTGTGTCACCATCAGTGATGAGAGCTGTAAGTAAGCGTCAATCTCTGACAGTTGTGATAGCTCCATGGTGCTGTCGGAGCTGGTTGCAGCATCGCTCCCTACCAGAAACAGCCTGTTGAGGACAGAATTGGCATGGGGTTGTCTCAAATGCGAGAGACTGCCGCTGGAGCTGTGTCTGGGGATGTTGCTGCTGGAGCTGGATCCTGAAGGGTCTGCACCTCGACTTCAGGGTGGGTGGGGCAGACACAACAGGGTTCAAGTTGCAAATGGAAGACAGGTCCGAGGCTGCTGGTATTGTAATAGAGAAGCTGGGAGTGCTGGAACTCGGTCGATGACTGACCAATCACTGGGGGTCCGATATTGGTAATGGAAGACAGGAGGCAGCTGTAACTGTTGAAGCTGTGGCTGCAGGATGTAGGGACTGGGTGGATGTACAAGTGGGGTCCTGGTTCGCAGCTGGTTCTGGTGGTGCTTTCAAAGGTAGCCTTTGCCAGAGACCTCATACATCTGACGACCTTGAGGACTTATGCAATTAATTGCTGCTACATTTGCTGGTCCAGTACCAGTGATGGGCTGGAGAACAGGGCAGAGGGTCTAGCAGCAAGAGCAGAGAGGGGAGGGTCTGAGGTTGCCTCCTGTGTCACAATTTGGCCGGACCCTTTCCCACAATTGGAGTGGCACTCTAGGTTGGTTGGTTGGTTGGTTTAAAGGTGGGAGAAGGGACCAAACTATGAGGTCATCGGTCCGCACTCTAGGTGACGGAGAAAAAGATGAAGGCATCTTCTGATGGTGAAGACTTCACTAATGCCTCCATCTTCTCTTTGAAGGTCTGCACCATCCTTTCCTGAATTGGGGGTGGAACAGTGCTGTAAGAAGGCGTTGTATTACTTGCTGCTCATGGAAATAGAACAACTAGGGGTCATTGTCCGCCACAACTAGCCACATCCGATGCAAGGAAGGACCAAAAAAGTTGATTTGGAGGTGCTCTCAAGGGCCCAAAGGGGGCCAGAGGGAAAACACCTTGGATGGTGCAGATTGCTGCTGAGTAGACGCTGTACAGGACTGTACTATGGTCTGATGTCCTTGTGGGCCAATCCATATGTTTGATTGTGGGCCAGCTGCTTTATGTGTGGGGGTACACCCCAGTGATGTGCATGTAGAAACGCTAACACTCTGGGAGCGAGGGAAATAATGACCCTAGGCTGTTTGTATTCCATTTGCAGAAGGAGGATGCCATCATGAGAGAAGAGTCTGTTCTCTAGATCAAAGGTCGTTTTTAGTAGACCATGTGCCATCATGGATAAACACTGAGGCCACCCTTGCTTAAACCAATTGGTAATAGTGTAGAGGGTCTGACAATGTTTGGGCCACGACCAATGCAGCATGGAGAGGATAACAAAGAATAAGAATCCAGCTGAAAAATAAGATTTCCTGGGTGTCAAACTCAGAATCGTGCTGGGAGCTGGGAGAAAGTATCAGTGTTGATGTGGTGGATGGTTGACTTGTATTTATATACCGATGAGAACAACACCTATTGTTGAATCCTTTATGCTGTGCTGTCCCGTCCAGAAGGCTGGTATGTGCACGAAACAATGTGATCAGCAGTTTGTGGTCCATCAGCAGCTGGAACTTGCTCTCGTACAAATAGGTGAGGATCATAATGGCGTAAACAATGCCCAGTGCCTCTCCTTCAGTGTTAGAATAGATTCATTGGGTAGCACTGAGTGCCTTAGAAACAAATGCAACAGGATGTTCAGAACGATCAGCTTCCTTGTGGGATAGCACCCAATGCTGTGAGGCATCTATGGCAAGAAGAGGCTTCCCCATTGAAAACTGCATGAGGCATGGTGCCATTTGGAGGGCTCGTTTAAGCGTGAGAAAAGTTGCATCACCCTCTGGGGACCATGTGAATGTAAACACTTTCTCCCATAACATGTAGAATAGGTAGGATTTTTGCGACATGGGGAAAATTTCACTTCTGGAAGATACATTTGTGGCTTGCGTTTGTTAATGGAGAAAACAAGGATTGCAAATTCCAAATGTGCTCACTGTTGGTTACCCTGTCATTATGTTGTCATCCAGATGATCTCAGCACAAAGGAATGTTTTGTATCAGTTGATTCAAATAATGCTGGAATACTGCTGAGACACAGGAAATACCAAAGGGCAGCTTGTTACACTGATAGAGGCCAAAGGGGGTGTTGAGCACAAACAGTCTCAAGCATTGCCATTTCTGCCACTAGGCAAAACTAGGCAGCCGTCTAAGATGGCAAAATTTTGGGGGCAGCAAATCAAGCAATGAAAAAATTGAGAGCAGAGTGTGAACTGTCCCCAGAAAATGTGGACTTCTGGTCACCTAAGTTTAGTGATTAAAGGTATAATAGGAGATTTACATTGTTGTGCTGTTGGATGTTTATGGTGGTGGAGTTGTGGGGGGGGGGGGGGGGGGGGTATTGGGGAGATTATAGTAATAAAAAAGAGTGAGCATCATTTTTCAGTTTTTGTCTAGCGTACCAAAACACCTAGCAATGGCACTCATCTCAAGATTGTGGGTGTACCGATAACTGTAGGTACACTTCCGGCAAACCACCATTTCAAGTGGATACTGGTACATTCTCTTCTCTTATAAATAGTAATGTTAATGTTGCATTAGGTTCTCCTCAAGTGCAGCCGCTTTGTAGGGGAATAATTGCATATTGGCCACAACATACACATGAAAGATATTTTTTCTACAGAAGAATCTTATAAAAAATGTTTCGTGTAAACTTTCCTTATTAAGTGTAATTTCCAATAAGGCAGGAAACGTGTTTTGGTTAGATGCATTTAGGCAATTTGGTTGCTCCATTTTAGAAAATGTGTGGTGTATAAGAAGATTTTGTTCCATGGCACTGAAGAATTAACTGACTCATATTCTGATCTCTTTACTCCTAGGTTAGGTCGGGTTACAGATGTAGCAGTAAAAATTCATTTAAAATTAGGTTCCATGCCTCACTTCTCATGAGATGACTGATGCCACTCGTCTTATAGGACACATTAAAGTGGAATTGGGCAGAGTGGAGGATCTCAAAGTGATTACTGCTGTCTCATCGAGCCAACGGGCGTTTACCCTCATAATAAGAAAGAAACCAGATGTCTCTCTCTGATTATGTGACAATTTCAAGGCAGTTAATGTCCAGGTCATTGTTGATAAGTTTCCAATTCTGCGCACCAACAACATGAACGGGAGACCACCAATGTGACCTGCAGACACTGTCACAAGATTCACAGAATGCGATTAATGTCACTGTTGTAACAACATGAAAAACAGGAATACACTGCCGT
Organism: Schistocerca piceifrons; assembly: GCF_021461385.2. Lineage (NCBI taxonomy): Eukaryota > Metazoa > Arthropoda > Insecta > Orthoptera > Acrididae > Schistocerca > Schistocerca piceifrons. The sequence goes on from NC_060138.1 coordinate 844,918,990, forward strand.
ATCAAAACAGGCAAATACGTAAGCAGAATTCTCTATGTCAGAACATCTGTCAACCAGAGAGAGACACTGTGCTACTCAGTCTTTTGCATGGTTTCTTGCTGTGTTCAAAGATGAAAAATCTAATCTGAAGTTGTACTACAAACACTTTATTAACTGCACAAAGTCACAATGAAAGTTGCACCAAAACAACTGAAAGATTATTTGTGATCATTGAATTAACAAACACAAAGTTTACTGTCATAGTAAAAGATCAGTGGGAAGTTCCATCCCATATGGCTGTAGGGCAGAGACCGAGAGGGGGTACACCATGTGTGGGGTAGGCATGACGACAGTGCGGAGCAGAGCGGAGTGTCCTGGCTTGTCTCAGCGATTGCACTGCACTGTACTGTACTGGGACTGGAACCCCAGCTGGAACTCTTGATTGGAACTAGCCTCCTGCAGACAGTGCCTGGCCATATGTATCCAGCAGGAGGTGGTATGTTTCCATCCCCAAGATGTGCAGATGGTATTTGTTCTTAGATATCAGTGCTGCCAGTTTCCTGGAGTGCGCCCTGTTTGGAAGTGCAGCTGGTGTCCCTGGTGGAACCTGGAACAAATGGCGTATAAATGTACTGTTTGTATACAGAATGGTGTCGTGACATGTGATATCCATCTAGTATGAATACACAATGCCGGAGGAGAGACACTTGTGTGGGCTACGGGTAGGGAACTCCACTCGGCAGAAACATTGGGTGGCAGTGGAAATATGTGGCCTATTGGCAATATACAACAGAAAGCCTGAGCCATTTTAAGTGCCTCACCTAGGAAAGTAGTTGAATACCATAAAATCTGTGTGCACAATTCCTTGTCAGGTGAGTACTGAAGGAGCAAGTCTCAATTAATGGGATCGGCATATGATCTGAGACATCTTTCTTTTAAGCACACAAAAATACAACAGTCACTAAGACCCCAAAGGTCAGTGACCCAGTCCTTACCAGACTCTGACTGCCGTTCAATGTTAGTAAAGATCTATTCTAGCAAAGGGCATTTGGGACGATCATCAGTAACAATCTGACAACATTTTACTAGCTCACCAAAATATAAACTACAAGAATTTTTGTGTGGGACAACTTACGGAGCAATACCAACACACTACACAAAGACCACCAAAGAAATAAATAATGGTTTTCCATCTGAACTGGTTATCTTGTAAGCAGAAAAGTGATGGTTTAGGTGCTGCAAGTACATTTTCCAGTCATCAGTGCTGTTCAGAAACTACGGAAATGGCAGAACTGCTGAAGAGGTCTCATTCCTGGTAGACAGCATCATTGTTTGTTGCTATACTAAGGCCAATTTCTTTTACTACTGTTCCAGTAGTTTCTGCCAATCAAGCTGTCAAATGTTCCTGTTTTAGTTACAGAGCAAGCTGCAGCCATTCCTGCAGTTGTTGAAGCCACTGCTTCATAAATTCCAGGTCTGTATTGCCTGATGTATTGAAGCACTGAGAGTTCACATGAGAAAATGATCACTCCAAGATTTAGGTGCACAGTTATAGATGTTTGGTGGTCACGGGGCCCCACCAGGTGATGGGAGGAGTGCTGTGATGGCATGGCTTCTTCCAAGAGCACCACTTGGAGTGACCGCTTGCTGATTGCGACCCCTGACAGCTTGCAGATCACGATCCCATTGGTGATCAGAGCTTAAGTAATGGTCGATCTCCGACAGTTGTCATAGCTCCAAGTCACTGTTGGAACCACTTACAAAATAAATATCAACACTCTTTCCTCTTAGTATATTTTTCACAACATTACTTTCCTTTCATTGCCTTTATAGTTACTTCTTCTGTCCCATTCTTATACCTTTTTATCCTTATTGACCTAGCATCTTAATTTTTTACTGTTGGACTTGGGCTGAGATCACTTACTTTAAAACAATTACGAATGGCCATGTCTTTCAAGTCTGTTTCATTGCAGTAAGTTCATTTGGGACTTCGTGTGTTTATAGTATTGATTGCAAATCATTTATTAAATTCATATGTGAAAATTTTCAGTACTAAATGGTCAATAATTTTCAGTTGAAAGAGAACTGACTTCATTGCGACAAGAACATGAAGTTACTTCAAGGAATCAGGCTGAAAAGGAAGAAACTAAGCAAAAGAAGGAAAAGTAAGTCCATGTTTTATAATAGAAATTATTCTCTCTCTCTCTCTCTCTCTCTCTCTCTCTCTCTCTCTCTCTCTCTCTCTCTCTCTCTGAGCAGCATTACTAGAAGACCAACATAGTTTCAGTCTCCTATAGGTATTATGGATTTGCAATCACCTAGAAAGGTGTGCCATGATGATCAGTAATAGCAACTCTGAGAGTTCACAGTGTGACAAGAGTTGGATGAAGGAAAATGTTCCATATCAAATTTCTCTCTAGGAGCAGCAGAGGCTTACAGAGGGTTACAATATTGAATTACTGTAATATGTCACCAAAATTCAAAATTAATTTGGTTCATATGGTCAGTCTATAAATATGTTTTACCTGGATCAGAATAACAATCATTGACAGCTGGTATTTTAGAGAGCGAAGCACATTTTAACATACAAAACACTGTAATCAGGAAAGAGACTGTATGCATAATAACACTGCTGCTACTAAGTATTACTATTGTTGTTGTTGCTGCTGAGATTCTTGAAGTTTTTTCCAGCATAATAACTATTACATGAGGTTTTGGAATTGCAGCCAGAAGATATCAACATCTTGCTCTGATATTTCAACTAACCATTCGGTGATATGCACCTATGTTACCACTGCACGACCTTTAGTTCCCTCTTTCAAATTTTGCTCCACCTGTGGCGCACAGGCACATGCATAATAGTGATATTGCACGCATGCCTTCTGTCAAATTGCAGGCCCACAACGTTAAAATTTAGTGATCAAAATAAAAAAGTTGTAGCTAGACATATCATTTAGGGTAACATTTTGTCTTTCTGAAGGTATTAAAGAAAACAGTGTGTCCTACACTTTATAAGGCAGAAAGCCACTACAGCAATCAATTAAATAGGTCTTCTGCCAAATGTACTTCAACCTCTGTTAGTTGTATAACTGCAACTGCAGTCAACAGGCAAATAAATAAATAAAATAAAAATAAATAAACCACTAGTATTATACCAGATTTGCTAGTAATTGAATCTCCAAAGGCTCTTGTTGGGGGCCAAAATTTCCATGGCAGAATAATCTGAAGAATGTCCTGCAGAAATATTATACTTTGTCATGGCTAATTTACTGGGTTGCAAGAGGTGAATGTGGTGACCGTGTTCTACGCATCTAATGTGCACTAGTGTACTACTCCTGAGATCTGGCCAATGTTGGCTTTGTGCCATTGCCATGGTAGTCTGTAAACTCCAGCTGTCCACAACCTAGATCATACTTTACTGAGGCTAGAAAAGCACAGGTATTTGTAGGAGGCTGGAAGGTTACTGTCAAATAATTTTTATTTAGGATTCTGTCCAGTTTAGACAAAGTGTTGCCCACATATGAAATGCCCTGGACTTGGAATGGCTCCTCCTCATTATCTTGCAAGTGGTTACATTTATTACTTGTTAGAGGTGTCCTAATCTGATGTGGGGAATATCCATTACCTTTGAATGTAGATTGTAGGTGTTCCACCTCTTTCACATTGTTGTCTGATTCAACATGTACTTGGTGTACCGATGTTCTAAGAACACACAGTCTGTGCAAGACGGCAGCTAAATACCTGTCATAACAGGTTTGTATGTGTGATATGGGCCAACAATTTGACAAAGAACTTACACACAATATCACCATTATGAATGTGCTTGTCTCCATAAGATGGAACAATATCCAACAGAGGACACTAAACTTGACAGATGATGGTCTTGTACCAGTAACCATTGTGCATCTGCCATCAAATCTATTTTCATTCAACTTGGCAGCATACACCAGCAATGTCTAGCGTGATACTCACCTGAATATGGCAGAATGGTTTTAAGCTGTTAAATACCACGGCAAATTGTGAACATCTGCAGCTGTAAGTGTGAAACCTCATGGAATATTGTTATTTTTGTTGTTATTTTTATTTATTTTTATTTTCAGAGTCACTCCTTATTCTGCCACATGATTTAATTCCAGAAAGAGTTAACAGCAGTTACTACAAATTTACACACTCTTTCAAATGACTCCAGAATGACTCCTTTCATACAGAAAGCTAGAAGAGCTGGACAAACTCACAATCAGATGTCAAAATACACTTTAGTGAAGGTGTCGTGTCCTGCTGTGACATAATGTGCATTGGCACAAGGAATTGCAACCTCAATGGACTGATGAAATTAAAAACAACTCATGAGCTCAAGTAAACTGCTGCCTTTACAATGATGTTTGCTTCATGTACTTTGCCAGTGTGTATTAAGGTAGAATTCCAGCATTTGAAAGTATACTAAAACCTCGCAGTGTGTAAAATGGCAGTGGAATTACCACACTACTGTTGCATACAATAACATCCTACATCAGCAGATGTGGCAATGGGGCTCTTAGTGCAAGAGTAATATTCATGTCTTCACCAGGCTGTGTGAATTCCTCCAGTAATCATACTGCATAAGATCTGATTGGCCTATACTCCTGGAAGAAAAGAAGGCACAGAACATAAAAAATAATCTTGATAATGCCTGGTGGGTGAAGGAAAGAAGGTACTCAATTCATTAAAACCATGCACCTTATCATTATCTTCCACGTCTGTGGTATAAAAGTCAGTGGTAAAAGTTGAGCCACACAGACAAGCAACACAATTGCAAATGCATGACATTTCCAGGCTACACATAATACAGTTGTTTTTAACACCTTCAGAGGGGTTATTACATGCACTGACAACACCAAAAATTTCTGGTCACAACATAGCAAAAACTCCAGCCAGGAGGGTATGAAGACGTTTAAACCACCAACACCATTGAAGGAAAGCCAAAAAACAAAGGACTAAAAAAGAAATTGATTTCAAAGCTGTCATAACAATATTATGGTAATGTGAAAAGAGCCTGCCGTGGCAGCAGTGGACTGTAAAGTATGCTGAAGGGAAACAACATCCCATCCTTTAAGCTCTAAACTGTTGTATATTAGCAATGATGGCAGCTAGATAAGGAAGCAGATGTAAAAAAGGCTCATCAATAAATAGGTGCCACTCCAGGTATAGTGGTAATGTTGCTCTGTCATATTGTGAATAGGCAGTATTCTTTGAGGATTATTCACTTCATTAAAACAGTTTGGCCATCCCATTACCATAAAAACATAATGAATATTTTGTCTTGCTCTTTGAGAAACATACTTGAGCATAGGCATTGTTGATATAAAATAAAATCTGTTGTTGCCTACTAAAGCTCATACCTACAGATAAATTGTTGAATTCTATAAAATGAATATTCTTAACATACTGGAAATAACTAGTTTTACACTTCATGAATAAAGTAATCACTCTTCTTAAATAACAACACTCATATTGAAGGTAAAGATTTTCTGTATTCTCATATTTAAACATAAGTCCCACTACTTCAGTTTTAAAATGCATTTAACATGCATTTTTACAGGTTTTTTTCATATAACAATAATGCATTCTAGTTTCATTTTCTGGGGAACATAACTAGATTTTTCAGTAGTGATTGACAATGCCTTCTTTCTGGGACATGCACATGGATTCAGTGATACTCCCCAACCTTTGACCCACTGCAAACAGCCACCAGTGTCTGTAATGTCAGCTGTTGAAGTGAGCAGCGCTGTACGGATTGCCAAAAGATGACATTTTCTCAGTATACTTAAAAATAAAATTAAAGAAAAAGGTGCAAGTTAATACTTCATATTAACAAACAACTCCATACATATCAAAATCCTTGTCTCAGTTGTGGTGGCAAGTCCTGTCAGAATGTAAATAAATTAGGAGTTAAGGAAACTATACACTGAACAGCAGAAGAGTTCAACATACACATACAAACGCATACACGCATCTTTGCATCTACATTGTGCCATCCAGACACGTAGTGCCAGGGTTGCAGTTTCGCAAGTAGACTGTATGGAGATTATGTTGGATGGGGTGGGTAGAGAGAGAAAGAGGCAGGAAGCAGGAGGAGGGGTTAGCGGTAGGTTGCTAGCATCTCAGAGGGAGGCAGGAAGCAGGAGGAGGGGTTAGCGGTAGGTTGCTAGCATCTCAGAGGGAGGCAGCAAATGGGCAGGATCGGAATGTATGCGGAGGGGCTACCAGAGCCAGTGAGGTGCAGCGCATGGAGTGGGACAGGGTGGCAGTACATAGGGAGGAGAAACCATTGCTAGAGGGTACAGGGAAAGTGGATTTGTGGAGATTGAGGCTAGGATGACTGCTGGAGCGAAGGATGTGTTGCAGTGATAACCCCATATAAGTATCTCAGAAAAGCTGGTGCCGAATGTAGGGGTCCGATGGCATAGGTTGTGAAACAGCCATTGAACTCGGGCATATTGTGTTCAGCAGTGTGTTGTGCCACAGGGTGGGAAACTTCATTGTTCGCCACATTTTGGCAGTGGCCATCCAATTTTCTGGACAGCCTTTTGATGGCTGTGCCCACAACAATCGCTGTGCAGTGATTGCAGCAGAGCTGAGGTATGGCTGCTTTCACTGGTGCCCCTTTGTCTGATGAGATAGGATAAACCTTTGAGAGGACCAGGATAGGATGTTCTGGATAGATCCTATAACACGCCCAACCCATTGTCCCAGGTGTCACATCTTTCTCTACCCAACAGTTTCCTCTCATTCTGCCCTACCATCCTCTTCCAATCCTCGTCATCTCATTGTGTGTCGCACTTCACTGGCTCTAGTACATAATTGTCACATACTTAGCCCATGCCACTGCCGCCCTTTCCTTCCACATTTCTATCCTGCTCACCTGTTGTCCGCACTCCATCTCCCCTCTGAGCCTGTCCCCAACCTCTACTCCTGCTGCCCCGCCCCCGCCCCCCTCTCCCTCTATCCACACAACTCAACACAAACCCCACTTCCAGTCCACTTACCAAACTTCAAGCCCAGGATAGTGTACTCAGCTGGCACAGAGTGTGTGTGTGTGTTTTGTATTCTAGCTTGACAAAGGAATTATGAAAACTAGCAAAGTTTTCATTCTGTTTTGTGTGTGCTTCTCCACTACTCAACTCTTCTGCTGTTTGGCGACTGGTCTCCTTTAATTCTATGATATTAATGTTATTAACTTCATTTTATTTTCTTTCAAGTTTGTAAGTGTAAACTTCTGTATTTAGCCACATTAAGGAAAAAAATGTAGTGTAATGGGCATAAAACATTTCTGATGGACATGGTTCACGTTATTATGGATTGTCCATTGTTCGGGATTTGTGTGTGAGGACTGTCTCTCTTGAACCACGAAAAGCCAGTGTGTTCACCTGTAGGAGACATCTTGGGCATCAATACTATTTGTTTCTTGCCACCATAGAAAGGTTGACCACATTGGAGTGATGGCAAAACGTGGAGTGGCTATATTCTGAAATGGCAATGCTCCCCACTGTGCCCCCCTTCTGCCCCCCCCCCCCTCTTTCCTGTTCCTGCTCTCTCTCTCTCTCTCTCTCTCTCTCTCTCTCTCTCACACACACACACACACACACACACACACACACACACACACACACCACTTGAGGAAAAGTAGCAGTGACATTTTAGGCCCATGTGGGATAGTGGTACTGGTTTTACCTGCCACTGCAGACATCCTCAGATAATGAGGATCTAAGTGTTCTTGCCACACATCTGCCCCATGCATTTCCCCCTCGTGTATATCTAAATGTACATAATATGCCGTGGGACCTAATCAGTATGTGCTGTCAGGGTTGAGCTGTTGAGATCCTTATACAGGCCTGCTTCAAAAACACAGGCCAGACCATGCATCAGCACTGCACTCATATGAGGTCTTCCTTTGCCATTGATTGCGTGTCTTCCACTTTTAGTGGACAATGGTTGACAATTCGCACTACAGTGACCAGTTCCTAATCTGGGTACACATCAAATACTAAATAGCACACAAAAGGAAGCTGTTAAAATGGTGTTTTGCAAAACTAACTGGATGCTGTACAGCCAAGTGACTGTATTTGAACAGTGTCAGTGCCCACCAGTGAGAGTGAACCAGACTGTGAATGTGACACCCAGAGAAATTGCTGCAGCAATTCCAAAGGCTTAGGAGGTATCATTTCACAGTTAACTTAACCTCACTAGAGACAGCAATACAACAGGCTTCCCAACACGACTAATACCAGTTGGAGACAAAATATAGTCGTATATCTCCACCAACAGGAATGTCTTCATATCTGTATATAGTTCTTCTTGTCTTGATGATATTTTAGATTCTAAGCTGAATAAGGATGTCAAATTAAACACCTTTTATATGTCTAGTTTCCAAACTTATTTTATTTGGCTACCAGTTTTGGCCATTCACTACGCCATCTTCAGACCCCTGTCCGACATTTAGGAAGATTCCACCTCGGTTCTGGTCATAACAGGGGCCAGCAATACTGGTTTAATAGATTTCTGTTTGCTATAGCGATCACATCAACCAGCACCATCTGGTTGAAGTGATCGCTGTAGTAAACATAAATCTACTAATACAGTGTTGCTGGCCCCTGTTTTGACCAGAACCGAGGTGGAGTCTTCCTACACTTGTCAAGGGCCTGAAGATGGCGTAGTAAATTGCCAAAACTGGTAGCCAAATATAATCAGTTTGGGAACTAGACTTCTTAAATGTGTTTGATTTGATGTTCCGTATCGAACAGCCGAGTCCTGCAACCGTCTCTGAAAACGTGGACATGCAGAGATATAAGTTGAATAAGACCTATGAGACTGATCCGCCTAGATCAGTGTTACCCAAGGCAACAACTTAAAAATAAGCGTTATTGTCTTTGCCATCTTATATGAGTATAGTTTCACTATATTTTGCTCCTCCGCTAACCATGCAATGTAACAGTTGCATCTAGTGTGGTAATTTTTGGGAGGTGTAGAATGTACGTGTGAGCTTCAAATCATCAGCAGAAAAAAAAAATGTGGGTGGGCTTTCGCCATTCTTTGTGTATATTTAATCCACTTACATTAATATAATGGACACTGATCTAAATGTGAAAGAGTTTGTATGGTTTCTAGGCCAGACACCTTGTTACGGACCAACTTGCATACCACAACTACGGGATTTAAAAATAAGGTCCCTTATAGCATTTAACATCTTGCAGAAACTTAACCACAGGTCTGTATGTGCATATGTATCCAGCCTTTGTGCTAAAGCTAGCAAACCACCATAATCCATCAGGTGAAAACTCTTCATGCTGCATCAAACGTATTGGTTCGTATCTGATATGCAGTGATAGATGTTCCATATCATTGAACACCATCCCATTGAAATGACACTTGCATATCACCCATGAGCAATGAAGATTTTGTTGATCCTAATCTGATCAAGTTTTTGCCCTGTTCGGAAATATCATCGATCGGGGGCTGGTCCTCATACTTGGAAATCATTATTTATTGAAACTTTCTGTGCACTTTCTTTTTAGCATCTGACTTGTTTAAATGATATTATTTTGTATATTTCATTTCTAGTGTATTTCATTTTATTTTGATAATACATTAATGTCAATAACAACAATACCTAGCATTTTTCCCAAGTTGTGAAGAGCATAGGACCATCAGTCTAATTTCTCATGCAGCTAAAGTCTTGCTGAGAGTGTTGACAGAAGGCTATATGGCAAGCTGGATAGAGGGATTGCAGAGGAGCGGTTCGGATTTAGAAGAGGAAAAGGGACAAGAGATGCTATTGGTCTGTTAAGAACTATAGGGGAAAGATATATGGAAAAAGGTAGAGAAATCTTTGCTGTTTTTATAGATTTAGAAAAGGCTTTTGACAGAGTTCAGTGGAACAAGCTGACGGATATTGTGCAGAGGAAAGGAGTAGGTTGGAAAGAGGGACGACTGATACAGAATCTATATTTACACCAGAAAGTAAAGATAAAGATTGGAAATGAAATGTCAGAAGGAAGCAGCATTGGATGAGGTGTTAGACAAAGTTGTTGCCTTTCCCCACTGTTGTTTATGCATACCTTGCAGAGATTATTGTGAAAGGCTTAGATGGGAAAAGATGAATATGTATTGGCGGAAAGAGAATAGAATGTATAAGATTTGCTGATGACATGGTATAAGTGGCAGAAAGTGAATGGACAGTGAATAACATGCTGGAAGATCTGAATGGAGCTTGTGTGGAATATGGGATGCAAATTAACACAGGAAAAGCAAAGAGTATGGTCATCAGTACAAGATGCAGACTGTCCAATACTAAAATTGGACAATCTACCATTAGCCAAGTAAATGCATTTAAATATCTTGGAAGCACAATAACTGAAGACTGTAAATGTCACCAGGAGGTGAAAGTTCGAATTGCCGTAGCGAAGGAGGCATTCAACAGAAAGAGGGGATTCTTGTGTGGCAAATTAGATAAAGGTCTAAGGAAAAGGCTTGGCAAATGTTTGTCTGGAGTGTGGCACTATATGGGGCAGAAACATGGATGCTGAGATGAGAGGATGGAAAAAGGTTAGAAGCATTTGTGATGTGGATGTGGAGGAAAATGGAGAGAATAAGCTGGACAGAAGAGTATTGGAAAGGGTTGGTGAGAGATGATGTCTGCTGAAGGTTGTAAGAGAAAGGAAAAAGAACTGGTTGGGACAATCATTGAGAAGGGAGTGCTTGCAAGCAGATGCTTTGGAAGGATTAGTTTGTGGGAGAAGTATGAAAGGAAGAAAGAGATACAAGATGATAGATGACAGAAAGATAAGAGGAAATTATGCAGACCTGAAGAGGATGGCAGAGGACTGGACAGCCTTGGAGAACTACCATGTGAAAACCTGCCTTTTGGCAGAACACTGATGATGATTTCGCAAGTTGCTGTCATCGTATTTCCATAGTTTCTGTAGGTACAAAATTAAACATAAATTTTTTATAGTTTAAGAACATGTCTTCTTTTGTTGTTGTTTATATAACTTCGAATTTGTAATATAAACAAATGAATATTATCATTCAGTGTGGCCTCTGTTGACATAGTTAATTGATGGTAGCTTTTGTTGATGTCAAGAACTAAAATTTAGTGTGACAGTGTAAGCTTTTCTGGAGTTTAGGCTGATATTTTGACATCAGTAACTGCACAAATCATGTGAGTTATGTTGTTCACATATAAAGCAAAAGATTCCATTTAATAAATTACTTATCAAAGGGCTTTAGAAGTTAAATAACACTAGTAGATTGAAATAAATTGTGATACTGATGACTGTAAAAATTATATACTAAACCTATTTAACGAATCAAATCCAAAAGGTATTTTTTGCTGTGTAGCCCACTAATGAATTGATGCATACATCTGAGATTATTATAATGTTTTAATGAGATACTTACATTTTGTCGTTAATGTTTAAATATGCTTATATTTCAGGTGTTTGAATGACAAATGTCCGGGAGATCAATAAGAAACAAGAATATTGAAGAATGGTCATTTGAAATGTCCTAGTGTAACACATTTTGACTACAAGCTTTCCAAATTTCTGGAAGCCTGCGGCGTATTATTGTCTTATGTAAGAGCCATACTTCCTTTTCATCCCCTCTTCCCTTGACTACCCCCCGCCCCCCTCCCCCACTTTGACCCCATCTCCCTTTCACTTAATGTCTCACTCCTCTTCCTGGAATCAACACACACACACACACACACACACACACACACACACACAGCACTTTTCCTTTGGTGATTTTTCCACTGTGAGTAATTCTGTGATAGTGATGGAAAATGTATTAATTTATTGTTCTTTTTTATATAAATCAAGTGTAGAACATTATTTCACTTGAATATTTAATAAATAATATTTTTAATTGGTGTATGGTCAATAAGACAGCTGCTAGTAGTTTTTTAAGTCCAAATTTAAATCCTGAAGGTTATCAAAGATTATGAACTCATCACAGTTGGGATGATGGGACGGAGGTGGCAAATTGATGTGTTCCCATGCTCTTAATTCAGCAGTGACTTCTCAGCTGTTATAAAATAAGTTAAAAATTATACCATTATTTCAGCCTTTAGGGCTCAGAGCTTTAGCATGAATGAGAATGCTGCTCACACTATTCAACAATGTGCATTTAAATGACCACATCATCAGAATTAGTGACACATACATGTAATGTGTGGCCTTCTTTTTGGCACTGATGTCAGGATTGTAAGAACTTCGCAAAACACCTTTGAAGGCATGGGTAACCATCTTCATTGACGAGTGCTCAGCTGCTGCCGGCAACTTGTAAAGATTGATCAAAGCTGGGTTCGAGATGCATACATAATGCTCCATGGCATCACAAGAGTGCTTAATAGGACTGAGGTATGTGAATTGAGGGACATGCAAGCCCCTTTGTATGTGGAGTTTTCCTCAAACCATTCAGACACAGCCTGGGAACAAAGAGGTGGTAAATTACATTGCTGAAGATGTATGTTGCCTGTGAGCTTCCAAAGTTGCAGGATTGGCACAGATTCTGGAAATCAGGGAATATCTGAGAATTTCAAACATATCAGGGAAATCTCAGTATATGAAATAGTTTACTGAGATGTCAAGCATCATTGCTGGTTGGGCACAACTGAGTACGTGTTCCACTTCCCTACTCCCTTATTTCTACTGCGTCTCCCCTTCCTACCACTCCTTCAGCTTGCAGTCAGTGCTGCCACCACTTGTTGCCGCTAGCCAAGCAGCTGCCGACTAGAGGCAGGGAGGCGTGAGGAGTGGTTTGTTTGGGTCTGATTCTCAGAGGCTGTAGACACAGTGACTGGAGATGGCAGTCATGTGTGCATGGGTTGTGTCTGAGTGAAGGTGTGAATATGTGTGAGCGCTTGTTTTCTGATAGAGGCTATGGCCGAAAATTTATTTGTCAGAGTGTGTGATTGTCTTTCTTGTGTGCCTGTTGGTGGCTCACTGATCTTCTTTACGATGAGTTGCTACCTATCCTCATAATTATTGAGTCTCAGAGTATTCACACAAGTTAGCTGTTGCACAGATTGGTCACCGACATGCTGTGGGACTCATGGATAGCTGACCGCATGAGTGGATTTTCGGGATGGACCAAAACTGCAGACCGTTTCTGCAGGTATCTAATGAATCGAGCCTGCCATCTGGAAGCCTGTCATTTCCCACTAATGTGCAGCCCTGCCTGTTGGATCTAGTCTCACTGATCTACCTGCAGTCCAGGTCTGTCTGTCTGTGGTTCTAACAGTTTCGGCGACAAGAGAAGCGGTGCAAAACTGGATTGCGCACTTTCCTTTTTTCGTATTACAACTGACTTACTTGAAACGTTCAACTCTCTGGATACGCAGCTGTGTCGATCTCCACATTTCTTCTCCGAAGAAATAATGCCAGTTAGAGGGATTAAAAAAAAAAAGAACTCTCTCACTCTCACTTACTCTCTGCCTCTCTGCTCTTGAAATAACTAGGTACTCTTATAATACTTTCAGTTCAGTTCTGGTGTATTTCCATTCCCACAAGTCTCACATAAGTATACAAATTCTTGCAAGTCTATTGCGTCTTTAACATTAGGATACAATTAAGTATGTATACAATGTCGTGAGTTTAATAACCACCAGAAATTCAAAGACAGTTCTTGCTTCTAGCATGTCTAACACCCGAATTAAAAGTCTCTGGTTAAATCATATTTCATTTGTTCATAACAATTACAATCATTACACCGTCAAAGAATAATGCGTCCTTTCTCCTGTACATCACATACAGCTACTATGGCGCGAGTGGCAAACTCTTGTCTGCACCGATTGACCGCCACGATTGCAGTATTCTCCCGATACATGTCCATCTGCACACACAAAAACTGGTTGCGCGGTATAGACAAATCTCCACTGTCCCACACTCATACTTAAAATATCGAGTGTTCGAGATGGTGGAAGACCCAATGTCTCTAGAATTTACCCTGAAATTCTCGAGACACTACATATCCCTCCCCTTAGCTCAAACACACGATATTTTATACATATTCATTATGTACATTAATATCTCCCATAACACTAATTCACATTTTAATCAGTATACATTATATTTCTTCTAGTAATCGTGTACTTAATATCTAGCTCTTCTTTCTTCATTTTGATAATAACTATCTGATCATTTCACCTACTATTGGAGTTAGTACTTTTATATCTAGGAATCATGTGGACAACATTCTTGATTTCCAATCACAAACTCCAGGTGTCATAGACACTTAATTATGTCATTCTTTACTCTACTTCTCTGCAATGTTTTTTCTTTAGTACTTATTTGTTTCATTAACTATTGTAGCTTTTAGTCTGGAGGAACTCTGGGAAAATGAAAATGTTCTTTCTGACACTCATAAACATAAAACATAACAATGCTAGTGGAACAGAGAATCCAAACTTACCAGAGTAATCTCTACAAAACTTTGTGACTTTTGTCACACTACTGTCCTTTCCCCTATAGGAACAGTACCTATACCTTATCTATGGGTTGATCCTATGAGTACCCTTTCTCCTTCTGTTTTGGCAGGTATGCCCCTTTTTAATTCCTATTTTCCTATGGTACAGGTCAATCCCCTTCTTGGTGCCCCTGTCCGCACAGTATAGGCCAGCCTTTCTTAGGTCTGCCTATCTGACCTTTTACATCCAATACATTCTGGGTGCACTCTCCTTATCCTTCCTGTGTAGGCCTCATGCTTCATTACCCTAGTATACATCTTTATGTACACTATAATTAAATATTGTCGGGAAACTAAATCTGTTTCACACTTAACACTCATTTCTTAATACTTCATTTAATCCCTTAGAGTCCTCCATTATGCTTCCAATATGCACCACATGTATATTATTCAATATATCATACATTTACTTATGCTATACTTGTCCCACTATCCTACAAATCATCAGAACAAATGTTCGACTGACATTCCTGAATAACTGTCAAAATTAGTTCCTCCCTGGCTTATGCTCTGCTCATTAGTTCGTCGTTGGCTTATACTCATTAGTTCCTCCTTGGCTTATGCACTCCTTAATTACTCACACTTCCTTCTTATGTATTTACTCACACTTCCTTCTTATGTATCCCTGATGTGGAATTATTGTAGTTTTTATATCCTTATGTACATATGTGATACAGAATCTTCATTGTTCTTATACATATATTTCCTATACATACATATTAATAAATATGTACATGATAGTTTTCTCAAGTGAGGCGATGTAGAACCGTCACAATAAACAGCCGTGTGCATATTCCTCTATGTGCACATTCTTTCCCCCTACAACATTTGACGGTTCTTACGTCATTTTTATCTGTACTTCCTTTGTTTGTGTCTTTGTGTTTTGTTGTGTGTATGCGTAAGTGTGTCTATGTATCCTGATTCTTCGGCCTACTTATATGAAATAAGTTGAAGGTTATTGGAAACCATGGAAAATAAGGACTTCAGTGATTGAAGTATATGAATATGTAAAGAGGGAGTGATAGACTGTGGTACTCAGATGAGAAGTAAGAAAGGAAAAAGTAGAAATGGTTGCCAAGATCAAAGAAGAGAAAGAAGATAGTCCTCAAGACAGGAAACCCTTCCCACCGCCCTTCCCCAGGAGCCCTACTTCGCCGGTACCTGAGTGAGAAGCTGGAGGAGGTATGGTGTTAAGCGTCTCCTACAGATCGGACATTCTCACCTTCACATTTGAAGTCCCTGAAGAAAAATCTTAGCTACCCCTATGGAACGGCAAATGGTGAAGAATCAGTCACACTTGTCTGCGAGGATTGTCTGAAAGGTGTGTGTGTGTGTGTGTGTGTGTGTGTGTGTGTGTGTGTTAGTGGCAGTCGTACTTACACTACCCATCCTTTCCAAAATTAATACAAACCCTCCCGTTTACATCACATCTCATAAAAGGTATAAAATATTGTATAAAAATAGAAAATTGTAGACTACAATAAAATAGTTGTTTAGTTAATCACTTTGCACTATATTTTATAAACACACAAAATACTCTGTTTAGATTATGTCATCTAGACATCGCTCGGTTTAAATAGTGTCATCATATTATACCTTTCACTCAAATAATATTTTATGCGCTTCATTTCATGTCTAGAGATCACTGGTCATCTGTGATTCTCTTAAATTTTCTACTTTACCGTCATATCCAGTTTCCTACGTAATAAAATTATAGGACAGTTTAAGATTTGAAGGGAATTTGGTGCAGGAACAAATAGCACAGAAAAAACACCAAAAACAACTAGGGATCTGATGATTGTCGCTCCGCCCGTTAACACAGGATGCTAACGTCCCTGGGAGATAGATGTGACTCCGCCTGGATCCCATGGATCTGACATTAACCAATACTTCCCTGCGCTTCTAGTTTTTCGCTTAAAGTAGCATTTAGTTCCTTTCTTATAGAAGTATTTTGAGCAGTAAATTCTTTACTTTGTGCATCAAATCTAGAATTTAATTGTAAACTCTGAGCTTCCAGATTTTTACGTTAAGTAGTAATTTGAGCGTTTACAGCTGCTGAATCTGCCTGCTGGGCTTTAATTAAATTCACTATTTCAGGCCAGTCTGGCATTTCCATAGTCACTTTAATAGCTGTGTTGGTTATGCTAGTTGCTGTTCTTGATCCATATTCTTTATACTTTTATATCTAGTGATCATTAAAAAAAAATTCCCCTCTGAGTATAATAACTATACTAAGTCTATTATTGAACAATGTCCTTAACTTCACTTTCAAATAATTATAGTCTTTTGCTCACCTTGCGTAGAGTCTTAGGCTGCGTCGATGAGCAGGTGTGAAATCGGTGCCAGTGAACAGCACGGGTGCCGGCAGCATCGAAGGTTAGTTTGAGCAGCAGTTGGCGCCGTTGGCGTCAGTTGCTGGTTACTGCATCCACGCCCCTGCAATGTGTATGAGGGCTGCTTACTCTCCACACTGGATCCTTGTCATCAAATAGGTTTCGTCGTAACTCTTCTTAGTGTAAATTGTTGAGATTCCTTACATCTTCTTTTGTCTGGTATTCATCAACTTTCACACTTTTTGCCGTTTATGCAGAATCCAACTCTGTGAAACAATTTGTTTGTCTTGTTACTATTGGTTGCTATGGCAACTCACAATATTTTATCATCTTTATTTCGTTTTAAAATTCCTCTTTCTTCGAGTCCTGGTCACGTCGGTCGCCACGTTCTAACGGTTTGGCGACAGAACGTGTAAAGTTGGCTTGTCGTCCTTGTTAAATAAGTAGGCAATTCATGATGTATTAATACACCATAAAATTATCTTCTTAGACATAAATATCTCCATCTTCTTGTATTTCACTCGTACTTCGAGCTTTAGAAACACACTTAATTAACATTTACAAACAAGTTTGGTTTTAGAACCACTCGGAAATTCAAAGAACAGCTCTTGCTTCTAGCAAGTCTAACACCTGAATTAAAAGTCTCTTGTCAAATCACATTTTATTTGTTCATAACGATTACAATCATTATAACGTCAAAGAATAATGTGTGCTTGCTCCTTGTAAGTCACATACAGATTCTATGGCGTGAGCGCAAACACTAGTCTGCGCTGATCAACTGCCACGATTGCAGTATTCTCCTAATACACATCCATCCTGCACACACAAAAACTGTTGACGCAATAGACACATCTCCACTGTGCCACACTCATACTTAAAATATCTTGTGTTCGAGACGGTGGAAGACCGAGTGTCTCTAGAATTTACTCCAAAATTCTCGAGGCACTTCATGGTGTATTGCAGCAGATTTTTATGGTTTATCCATGGACCCAGGACTCCGGTGCTCCTCAGCAGGCCAGAGGCCACGGGCGATGGATTTCAGGAATTACAACTGTCTCACTGCAAATACATTGT
The DNA here is from genome assembly GCF_021461385.2 of Schistocerca piceifrons. NCBI lineage: Eukaryota > Metazoa > Arthropoda > Insecta > Orthoptera > Acrididae > Schistocerca > Schistocerca piceifrons. Next base: position 844,936,881 of record NC_060138.1, read on the forward strand.
ACAGTATGGTGTTGTAGAGACATTTTATTTATTCTAGCACATTTTGGCACTTTGAAAGTAGTTTATATATTAGAAAGTATCAGCAATAAGAAGAAGAAAATTGTGGCAGTTGCCTGCGGTTTGTACGCTATGTACTCTTATATTCCTCAAAAGAAAAATTACACAATGCCTGTAGAATCAAACAATGGAAAATCCAGGATGGAATCTACCAATATTATGAGAAGGAAAGTTACTACTCACAAAATCGTCAACAATACACACACACACACACACACACACACACACACACACACACACACAAAAACACACCAGGAGGTCCACAACTCTTTTGTTGATACGTGCGTAGCGAGCACAGGACCCCGAGCTAGTGTGGCCCTCCTTCCTTTCTGGGCTGCATACCTCCTTTTCCACATCCTTCCCCATCCCCATCTCCCCCCCCCCCCCCCTCCGCCTCTTCCCTTCCTTTTCTTCCCCTCTGGGAGTATGTTGTATGTTTAGTGCCTACATCTGGAGGAGGACACTCGAAACTGTAAAACAGTCTCTTCTTTGCTTTCTCTGCTGGCAAGTCTTTGTCCTTCCTTTGTCCTCTTTTCCTTCCCTCTTCTCTTTACCATTTTCTCCACTGCGGCGTTTGAGACCTCTCTTCTTTCCTTTCCTTTTCTTTGTTCCTCCCTTTCTCTTTTTTCCTCCCTGTGCATGTCTGAAGGTCGACCCATGCATTCCCACGCGTAGCCGGTGATGGGGTAATGCATAATTCCCCGCCCCGGGTAGACAGGTAGGACATGTACGTACTCTCTGGTAACGGCCAGGCCCAGGGAGGGGTGATTACCCGAGCTGATACCTTCCGAAAGTGCCGATGGGTTCCTCCATCCATTTCTCGGGTGGTGTGACCTGATGTGTGAACAATCACCTAAGGCGGGAGTGCCCTCAGAGAGGGACCTCACAAGGAAGGAACACGCCATCGGAGACACGTAATCATGGGGGATACTTCCGCAATGGTTTCCTCATCATCTACTATGTCTGCTCACAAGTGAAAGTTCAATGAGTCTCAGCCACGGACAATTCTTCCATTGTTGCCACAGTTCCTTGTTGTTTCTTGGTCGGCCGAAGGTCAAGACTTCCCACAGTCAACCCTTTCATTATTCAGAAAGGTGTTGACACAGTTGCAGGTCCTGTAAAGTCTTGTTCCCGATTACAAAATGGCACCTTGTTAGAAACAGTCAGTGCCCTCCAGGCCCAAAAACTGCTGTGTATTTCACTGCAACACACTTTCCCTGTCCGGGTGGAAGCGCACCGCACTTTAAATTCATCACGTGGGGTCGTTTATACACGCTCCCTCGACGGATTGTCCGACGAGGAAATTCAAAACTACCTGTCTCACCAGGGCGTAACGGCTGTTCATCGAGTCATGAAAAGGGTTGGAAAGAACATCGTTCCAACCCGTACTGTCTTCTTGACATTTGACAGAGTTCAACTTCCATCAAACATAAAAGTGGGCTATGAGATAATTTCCGTTCGCCCTTACATCCCAAACCCTACGCACTGCTATCGGTGTCAGCAGTTCAATCATACCAGCCAGTCTTTCCAATCTGGCCAAATGCGTTACGTGTGGCAAGGATGCCCATGAGGGTGCTTGTTAACTTCCATCCCCTCGTTGCATCAACTGTATGGGTGACCACGCTGCTTCCTCTAGAGATTGCCCCATAATTAAAGACGAACAGCTCATTCAGGAAATCAGAGTGAAGGAAAAGGTGTCGACCTTTGCTGCTCAAAAGTTATTCACCAGTCGAAAGCCCACTGTGCCTCACGCAGGTGAATACAGCACTGTCCTTGCCTCTCCTCAGCCAACAAAGGAGACAGCCATGCAGACTTGTTATCTCACCTTTAGTGCCACAGTCGTCAGATCGACCAGTGCAAAGATCGCCCGTTCAACCTCCCCACTCTCACCTGTTCACTCTGTGGCTCACCCTTCATCGGGTTTTACTAAATCACAAGCCCCAAAATCGGACACCCGGACTTCCAAAAAAGAGCCTACTCGTGAAGATTTTTTACGTACCCCGATTTCACCACCATTGATTCCTGTTTCATCTCAACGTCTCGTTTCCAAGAAGGCTAATAAGAAACCCAGTTCCTCTCCTTCTCCGCCATGGCGTGTCTCACCTACAGCACCACCTAGCGGTAACCGCCTTCGGCCATCTTCTGTGTCGCCGAGGCGCACTACTGGCAGTCGATCAACCAGCCTATCGCTGGTGGCAGAGCTGCTCCTGAACAACCTATGGATCAGGATCTTCTGCCTTCAGCTGAATGCCGTTCCACGCTGTCAGTCGCCGGCTCTGAGCAGTCGTTGAGTTGAGGGCAACCTTGGTCACATTCTTCCCTTTTCTGTCCACCCTATGTCCATTATCCATTGGAATATCTGCGGCATTCGAGCCAGTCGGGATGAATTGTCAATCCTCTTACGATCCTACTCGCCGGTCATCTTCTGTCTTAGTGACCACTTTCCATGTGTCCTTAGATTGCAGCCACAACTGCCATATATGCGCCCGAGATGCTGGAAGTTTGCCCAAGCCAATTGGACACTTTTTTCATCCCTGGCGACATTTGATGACTGTCACTTTCCTAGTGTCGACGATGAGGTCACTCATATTACAGAAGTTATTCTTACAGCTGCGAAACGTTCAATACCTCACACCTCCGATTTGCCCGGCGCCTCCCAGTTCTTTGGTGGAACAAGGCATGCTGTGACACAATATATGAGCAGTGACGTGCTTTCCACATTTTCTGGCACCATCCTACTTTGGCCAACTGTATCCGCTATAAGCAGTTCCGTGCGCGATGGCATCATGTCATCCGCGATAGCAAGAAGGCAAGCCGGGACTTCTTTACTTGCTCATTTAACACCTTCACTCCCTCCTTGGAAGTTTGGAGTCGGATTCGATGGTTATCTGGCGCGCCTAGTTTCTCCCCGGTCTTTGGGCTCACTGTCGCGCTTGATACATTAGTGGATCCTGTCGCAATTTCTAACTCATTGGGTCAACACTTTGGTGAGATTTCGAGCTTTTCAAATTAACTGCCAGCTTTTCTCCCGAAGAAACGTGCAGCGGAAGTGCGACCTTTTGCTTTCTCCTCTCTAAATCGCGAAAGCTATAATACTGTTTTCTCCATGCGCCAACTCCAACACGCACTCTCTTCTTCTCGCTCTTCCGCCACAGGACTGGATGGTATCCACATCCAACTGTTGCTGCATTTATCACACCATAGTCTGTGTTAGCTCCTTCGCCTTTATAATCGAATTTGGACTGACAGTACTTTTTATAGAAGATGGTGGGAAGCTATCGTCATTCCTGTTCCGAAACCTGGAAAGGACAAACATCTCCCCTCTAGCTATCTCCCCATTTCTCTCACGGTAGTGTATGTAAGGTTTTGGAGCATATGGTGAATTGCCGTTTAGCTTGGTGGCTGGTGTCCCGCAGTCTTTTAACACCTGCCCAATGCAGCTTCCGAAGCATCGTTCTGCAGTTGACCATCTTGTTGCTCTCTCCACTTATATCATGAACAATTTTCTCAGGAAACGCCAAACAGTAGCAATATATTTTTATCTGGAGAGAGCATACAATACCTGTTGGAGGACAGGCATCCTCCGCACACTATTCTCTTGGGGCTTTCAAGGTCTGCTGCCACTTTTGCTTCGTGAATTTATGGCAGAGCACAGATTTAAAGTGCGGGTGAACACTACTTTCTCCCAAGAAAACGTGGTACCCCAGGGCTCCGTGCTAAGTGTTGTACTGTTTGCCATTGCCATAAATCCAATTATGGATTGTCTCATTCCTGATGTCTCGGGCTCCCTCTTTGTGGACAATTTTGTGATCTACTACAGCTCTCAACGGACCAGCCTTCTTGAACAACGTCTTCAAGGATGTCTCGATCACCTCCACTCTTGGAGCATCGAAACCAGCTTCCGCTTTTCTCCCAGTAAGACCGTTTGTGTTAATTTTTGGCATCGTACGAAGTTTCTTGTGCCTTCCTTACATCTAGGCCCTGTCAACCTTCCGTTCGCGGACGTCGCTAAATTCTTGGGTCTTATGTTTGACAGAAAACTGTGCTGGTCCTCCCACGTCTTCTATCTTTCGACTCACTGTCAGCGATCCCTCAACACCCTCCGTGTCCTGAATGGTATCTCCTGGGAAGCAGACAGAGTGGTCCTTCTCCGCCTCTATCGCGCCTTAGTGCACTCGAAATTGGACTATGGAAGCATAGTTTACTCCTCTGCTCGGCCGTCTATTCTTCAGCGTCTCAACTCTGTCCACCACCGTGGATTACGTTTAGTGTCTGGAGCTTTTTACACCAGCCCTGTGGAAAGCCTTTATGCTGAGACTGCTAAACCTCTGCTGTCCAATAGGCGAGCTTTCCTTCTGAGTCGTCGTGCTAGCCACCTGTCTTCCATGCCTGCTAATCCGGCCCATGACATTTTTTTCGACGCCTCCTCGGATTTAGGGTATGCAGGCCGCCCTTCCTCCCTACTACCACCGGGAGTCCGCTTCCATCAACTGCTACATTTTCTTTCCTTCCACTTTCCTAAGACTTTGTTGACAACTTGTGGTACAGCACAGCCTTGGCTTCAGCCCTGGACCTGCCTGCTCAGTGACCTTTGTCAGTTTCCCAAGGATGGTACCTCTTCTCTTGTTTATCGTTGGGCATTTGCTGCTCTATGCACGCAAATGAAGGATGCCACATTTATTTACATTGATGGCTCAAAAACATCGTTTGGTGGTGGGAGTGCCTATATTGTTGGTGACACCCCAAATCGATTTCGGCTTCCCGACCAGTGTTCAGTTTTTACTGTGGAGCTTTATGCTGTTCTCCAGGCTGTTCAATACATCCATCGCCATCAGCGGATACAGTATGTTATTTGCTCAGCTTTCTCCTCAGTCTCCAAGCTCTCTACCCTGTCCACCCTCTAGTCCACCGGATTCAGGACTGCCTCCACTTGCTCCACTTGGGGGACGTCTCTGTGACGTTCCTCTGGATCCCAGGACATGTTGGTATCTGTGGAAATGAGGCAGCCGATATAGCTGCCAAGGCTGCAGTCTCTCTTCTTCAGCCTGCTATTCGCATGATTCCCTCCCAATCTACGCAGTGTTTTATGTTGTCGTGTTGCTCTTTTGTGGCACGCACATTGGTCGACACTTTCCAATAATAAATTGCGGGATGTGAAAGCTCTTCCCTGTGCCTGTACCTCTTCCTCCGGAACTTGTCGTCGGGAGGAGGTAATTTTAACTAGACTCCGGATAGGGCACTGTCTTTTTAGCCATCGACATCTTTTAAGTGGCGATCCTCCCCCACTTTGTCCCCACTGCTCTCAACTGTGGACGGTGAGACACCTTGTACTTGAGTGCCCCTATTTTACTCCGTTACGCGCCCGTCTACAGCTGTCGCCTGATATATCTTCCATTTTAACAGATGACACGCGCTCAGCCGATCGCGTTCTTGAGTTTATTAGTGCCAGTGAGATGACGTCAGTCACTTGAAGTTTTTTTTGGGGGACAAACAACCCCCCATCTATAGTGGATTTTTTAAGCTTTCCTTCTGTTTTTAGTTTCCCCACTTTTTTGAGTTTCGCTCCCATTGCTGCTGGTTTCCAGTTTCATTTTTTTGACTTTTCCTAAGTCACAGACCGGGCGCTAATGACCGTAGCAGCTTTGCGCCCTAAAACCATAACAAACCCCCCCCCCCCACACACACACACACACACACACACACACACACACACACACACACACACACACACACACACACACACACGACTGCAGTCTCAGGCAACTGAAACCACACTCGTTGCCTGAGGCTGCAGTCGTGTGTGCGCGCGTGTGCATATGTGTGTTTATTGTTGATGAAGGCCTTTATGGCCAAAAGTTGTAATTACGGGAGTTGGGAGTTTTTTTTGTTGTGCCTATCTGCGACTCTGCATCTCCACTATATGGTGAGTAGCAACTTTCATTCTCATAATACCCGTAAAATAATAGACATAACACAATGGGTAATAACTGAGAATCTCAAACGTAGTATAACAAACATTTTATTGGTCACCTATAGTATTGGTTTACACAACTATTCCCTGCCTTATACACATCTTTCAAGTGGCTTTCTTTCTTCTGATGTTGTTTCTCAAATCAGTGAGGATATTTTAAATCTGTTTTGTGACTCCAAGGAAATACATACTTTTGTCACCAAATGTGTTTCTTTTTACTAAATTAAATGTCATTAGTAGGCTTAATGAAACACACATACTATTTGGCATGTTTTCTCCATCTAAAAAAAAAAAAAAAAAAATTCGTGAAAAAAGATGTTGATGTTAGTACAAAAGATGTCAGAATGCCAGGCATATTGCACAGTATGCAGCAAGTCTTTCACTCTCAGCAACATGGGGAAAATGGCCGTGATCAGTCATGTGGAAGGGGCTAAGCACTCAAAGGCAATCGTGATGGTCAAGAAGACAGCGGACATTCGTCTTTTTCGTCATTCCTTGGTAAATAAAGTGCTATGACTGTTCAGTGATGCATAAACTCTTAAAGGCTGCACATCATCTCTGACCTTAATGGGATTTTTTTTTTCAGTGACTGCATTGTTTTTTTTTTTGTGATGTGTTAGACCATTACAAGGGTATTCCAACAATGCTTTAAAATGTAAGGAAGAAGAACAGGAACATTGGGCAAGTTGAAAAACCTTGTCAACAGAGTGGCGCTCAAAAGTGACTGACAGACTTCGGCATTTTCGACATACCCTCGCGCAGCTTGATGTAACCTGTACTTTGCTATGTCTGGTTTTGGCATTCATTATGGATACTTGCCACTGGTGTTTCAGTGAAGAGAGAGGATCGGCATGGTAGGCCTCGCTGTCCTGCTTTCCTGATGTTTCTGTTCTTCGTGCAACCTCTTTAGACAAGGGTGTTGATTTCATTAATCGCTTGTTCATCACGTGTGTTCTGAAACTGGACATACCCATATATTGACAACCAGTGGTCTTCACTTGATAGTACACACCTGCCAACTCTCCTGATTTAGAGGGAAGACTCCTGATTTTCAGCTTTTTCCCCCACCTCCCGATTATTCCATTATTTATCCCGATTTTTATCTAATGATTGTCAAACTGGAGGTAGTTGTTTTGAAAACCCATCATTATGATTTTTGGCCGATTGTGAAAAGTTCTTTGCCTATTAGTCTTTTTAATCAATGTACTTCTTAGAATTTGTAGAAATCAGGGAGTTGAGCACAACATGTTATAGATTGTAATTTTTCCTTTTTCATGTGCATTTTGTAGAATGTATACTTTTGCTCAGTTTTGTGTGTGTTATCGCTATGCCAGTGCTGCCAACTTAGTGATTTTCCCACTAAATCTGGTGGTTTTGAGTGCCTGTCTAGTGGCTAGTGGGAATTATTGTAGATTTTAAACATATTAGGGTGGTTTTACAGTAAAATTACTTTTAAAAATCACTTGAATCATTCAGCACACAGAAAATAGCACTATTTAATTTATTTATGTCTATTAGCTCTTGAATTTATATCACCTGAACGTTTATAATACACAGTATTCTGTCTTCATTCCTGTATTGTTATGCATTCTAGTATTAATACATCTGCAGCTGCATGCACTGTGCATACCTATAGTGCCGGTGTTAATGTGGTGCTTTTTTACAACATTGGATATTGTTTTAGTGCTAAAAATGGGTAAAATAATGGCGCAGTAAGCCCAGAAATGTCATGCTGAATGACTATGCGATTTGTAGACTGGTTAGAAAGAATTTTTGGTGATTACACTAAAGCATCTTGCAAATTTTGTCATAGTACTTATGCTGACATACAAGCCATAATGGCAAAAAACACCACACAACAGCTGTAGCACTCTAAACAAAAATACCTTTCAAAACCATTTAAGAATCTAGAAATGAATCAAGCTGAGGGTTCCCTTGCATTTTTGGCAGTTGTGCGATCATATCATATAGTCACTTAAGTGAGTTGTACATGAGTAAATTCAGACAATGATGTTGCCAGAAAACTTCAGCTATGTAGCATAAAGTGTAGTGCAGTTATGGAACATGTACTAAGGCTCTATTTTGTGAAAAATTTGCATCAAGATATTGGTGACAGCATGTATAACATTGTAACTGATGAATCAACAGACATTAGCGTGACCAAACTTTCAGAAATAACAACATATTACATTGCTGCGACCAGTGCAGTCATTTCAACATTTTTGAGATCAGCTGACCTCAAACATTTTGATTCTGTTTCCTTGGAGCAATGCTGCAACAATTGCCATGTTAAGGTTGTTTGCATTTTATAACCTTTATATACATGACAAGCCTGCAATGCACACTTACGTGCCTGGCAGAGGGTCCATTGCACCATTTTCAGACTATTTCTTTACTGTTCCACCTCGTATAGTGCGGAGGAAAAATGAACACCTACATCTTTCTGTCCGCGCTCTGATTCATTTTATTATGATGATACTTTCTCCCTATGTAGGTGGGGGACAACAAAATATTTCCGCATTCTGAGGAAAAAGGTGCTGAATGAAATTTCCTAAATAGTTCTAAAAAGAAAGATGATGAAACTTACCAAACAAAAGCGCTGGCAGGTCGATAGACACACAAACAAACACAAACATACACACAAAATTCTAGCTTTCGCAACCAATGGTTGCCTCGTCAGGAAAGAGGGAAGGAGAAGGAAAGACAAAAGGATATGGGTTTTAAGGGAGAGGGTAAGGAGTCATTCCAATCCCGGGAGCGGAAAGACTTACCTTAGGGGGAAAAAAGGACAGGTATACACTCGCACACACACACACATATCCATCCACACAGACACAAGCAGACATTTGTAAAGGCAAATGTCTGCTTGTGTCTGTGTATGTGTGGATGGATATGTGTGTGTGTGCGAGTGTATACCTGTCCTTTTTTCCCCCTAAGGTAAGTCTTTCCGCTCCCGGGATTGGAATGACTCCTTACCCTCTCCCTTAAAACCCATATCCTTTTGTCTTTCCTTCTCCTTCCCTCTTTCCTGACGAGGCAACCATTGGTTGCGAAAGCTAGAATTTTGTGTGTATGTTTGTGTGTCTATCGACCTGCCAGCGCTTTTGTTTGGTAAGTTTCATCATCTTTCTTTTTAGATATATTTTTCCCACGTGGAATGTTTCCCTCTATTATATTCCTAAATAGTTCCCATGACAACAAAAAATTCTTTATTTTAATGATTGCCACTCCAACTCTTGTATCCTTTCCGTGACACTCTCTCCCATGTATTGTGATAATACAAAATGAGTCACCCTTATTTGGAATTTTTTTATGTATTCCGTCAATCCTACCTGTTAAGGATCCCATACCGAGCAGCAGTACTCTAGCAGAGGGTGGACAAGTGTAGTGTAGGCAGTCTCTTTAATGGATTTGCCGCATCATCTAAGTGTTCTGCGAATGAAGCCCAGTCTTTGGTTTGCTTTCCCCACACATTGTCTATATGGTCTTTCCAATTAAAGTTGTTCTTAATTGTAATTCCTAGGTATTTAGTTGAACTGACAGCCTTGAGAGCCAAAATTTGATTGATTTCATTTAGGATTCATGTGAGTGACCGCACACTTTTCTTTATTTAGGGTAAATGGCCACCTTTCACACCATACAGATATCTTAGAAGGGCAATCAGGTGGATACAGTATTTCTTTGTTTCCAAAAAGCATTTAACTCAGTACCACACCTACACCTATTTTCAAAAGTTCGATCATATGGGGTATAAAGTGATATTTGTCACTGGATTGAGGACTTTTCGGTAGGGAGGATGCAGCAGTATTTTTTCTTGCACGAGATTAGATTAGATTTACTTTCATTCCAATTGATCTGTAGCGAGGAGGTCCTCCAGGATGTAGAACATGTCAGAAAAACAACAATACATGACAAATATTTACGCCAACAAATAAGCTAATGTACCATTCCACAGGTCCCAAGTGGCATGGTTGTCATTTTTTAATGAACGATGTATGAAAGAATCAAAAATGTAGATCTGCAAAACTGTTCAATTATAGGAGAAATGGTCAAGAAACATCCCAGCCTCAGCCTACTACCGCAGTTACACTACACTGACGGATATGGAATTGACGCTTTGGCTATTTCCAGTGTTTTTACTTGTGCTTTTATAGCCATTAATAGCATTTTGATGTCACATTAAAAGACTTACATCAGTTGTCCCAGGACTGAGCTGAAAATGAGCGACAATTTTTGATCATTCTGTGATGGTTCACCCGTTTTTTTTCCTCCTTCGTTTGTTGTCCTCGGTCTCGACGTACTGCGTTGCTACACTGGCTGAAAAATGGGATGTGGAAGTACAACACTGTCTACTTTAAACATGTAGCGGACAGGTGCACATTTGCATTTCACAGTACTTTAAAGCCTAGTTTACACTATGTTGCAGGCAACTGGGCTACCGGCCACTGCACATGCGCGTTTGCGCAACTCGTTGGTGAAACTAAACACTCGCGGCGTGTTCCAACTTTAGCGACACTAGTTGCATGAATTTTGAAGTTGTATGTGTTCATAGAGTGTAGACAAACTAAAATATGAAGTGAGGAATGGAGAATAAAGTTCGCTTTTTGGATATCTATGATCTGTATAGGTGTTTGTGGGATTTCAGTGCTGCCAATTACAAAAATAAGCAACATATTGCTGCCGCTGAGACCGTCTTGTGCGATCATAACAATATCTGATCTGCAGGGCAAAACTTATTGAGTTAGGAGCACATATACAACTGAATTAAGAAAAATACAAGCAAGTGTAATTCTAGCTGTGGCAATGCTCTCGTCTACAAGACAAATCCCATCGTTCGAGTTGGACAACTCTTTGTTAAGGAATATTGTTGACAGGAGGGAAGGCTATACAAATTCAAGAAGCTGCATTCTTTATTCAATATTCATCTATTTAAAACGTCGCTGCAGTGCTCCCCATTCACATACGTTAGAATTTTGAAATATTGCCACTGTACAGATCTGTCTTCAATTGACTAGTTTGCAAACCACTCTTCTTAATGCAGCCTGCTTCGAATAATTATTACTTTTAATGTTAATAATTATTGGTGTTAAGGAAATAGCGTCATCACCAACTAAAACCATATCTTATAGCATGACAAGTATTTTCGATTTTAATGCATGCAGTATGACACGTAATTTCAGTTCTGGCGACAGCGCTTCATGCATTACAATACCTTTATTCTTATCGCATAATTACCTCTATTTAGCGGAAACGTGAACAGTTCTGGTGACATTCTAAGATAAAAGAACTTCTTGGATCTTCCGTTATAAATTATTTAAGCAAGGATGCTGAGCTACCGAGCTGACGTCTTTTCTTCATCCAGTCATGAATCGAAACACGTTTTTTCTTATGCAGCGATTCCATGCAACAAGCTTCTAACTCCAACACAACTCTTGCGACGTGCAGCTGCCAAAACTTTCATTACAGAGGCGTATACTGGTGTCGTGTCTACAGTCATATATGAAACCACTTGCATGCAACTCATTCCACGCAACCAGTGGCGCAACCCAATGTCGTCGTGTTAACTAGTCTTCACAACCAACGCCACCTAGGTGGCGTTGTCACAACCCCCACTATAGTTGAATTCTTTCATTTTGGCGGCTCGCGCATGCCTGCCCAGACGCGGGAGATTGCTGCGTTGCCAGTTGCAAACGACGCACGCGCCAAGAGAAGCAGCGCCATAGTATAGTATAGTTCGCAAACTTACGTTTAGGGGGGAGCGCGCAGTTTATGAAGTAAAGCAACCACGGCCGCATTAACCCTTTCGCTGCAACAGAGACATGCTCCCCGCATTCCGCGCTGTACGCGATTTTGTCATCACTGCACTGCTCGCCTGTGCTGACACATGGTGTTTCGACTGCTTTGACACACTTATCATTCGATTTCACAAAAACTATTTGGCCCAAAAATTTGATTTTTACCATCTTCTTGACTGATACCTTCCCCCCCATAAATGACTTAATTTTGTTTCGATGTTCAATGCAGTCATTGTGCAGTATTAAATGTATTAAACCATTGCACGAAATTTTGAAGAGTTTGCAGAAGTAAAAGTCCATAGCGTATCCTTTCCGTATGATCTATTTTAGTTGCCACAATGCTGAGAATGAAATGTGGACAATATACCTATATTTCATATAAAATTTACTGTATAACAATCTCATTTAAGTACTAGATAGGTGTCCTATGTAATATTGAGAATATTCCGTCTTTCGCGATTGTAATAAAAGTTTTATTTACACCAGTGTCATTTCGCTTTTTTCTTAAAAGTTCTGATTAAAACAAAATTGGCAAAGTACACAAAACTAAATTTTGGACATAATAAAACATAGAAACTAAAATATATTGTCAGTGAGGCGCAGTGCACAAAAAATTTGTGTTTGTCACAACGGACAGCAAATACTTGCCAAAACATAGATCAGTTGATGAAAACATTGAATATGATGATGTTGCCAAAGCAGTGAAGCAAAGAATTGTGTCAGACAATTAAGTAGCTCGGCAACGTACGAGCCAAAATTCTGCTCTAAATAATACTTTTAATACTGTCGCAAAGAATGCATTTCAATATGAATAGTAAAACAGCGACTGCGGAAGAGACGATATACAAACAAAACAGATAACATTAATATTGTATGAGTGCCTTTTCATTGTTTTTAATTGCTGTGAAAAAAAATATTGGAGGACAAATTTAGAAAAACCGAAAACTTATTACGATTATAATGAAGAGACAAAGAACTAGAAATTTCAAAAAATTACATTCAAACGAATAAAATTCATGAAATACGATACTTCGAATTTGTTTTTTTTTAATAAACAAATTATTAAGCACTGAACAAGGTTTGAACTTGGAACCTTTTACTTAGCAGTCAAACACCTTAACCATTACACTAACACAGCTCTTCATTCAACTAATCTTCTGGAAGACTCTAAAAGGCCACGCAAAATTTCTATAAGCGCTGTTGGTATGACTAATTATTCACGTTTTGTCGAAGTACAATAGGAAATAAACAATTACCACTGTTCTTTGTTGCGAAAAAGCGGTTTGTGAGAATGATACAAACACCTTTCCTTGCTATCACCCGAATTGGGAGACTTATTGCTTGTTTGGTTTAATTAATTAATAGAATGTGAAGCATTTGGTATAAAGAATGCTCTCTATAAAAGGAAGTCTGCTATCAAGACATTGCTTTTGTTCGATTACTTTACATATGACTGAATGTTTCTAAAACTGAAGCCACTCGTCCGTGCTCTGCACTGCAGTCGAGCTCTGGCAACGTCGTTCTCTGTTCATTGGCTGACTGTTTTGTGACGTCAGATGCGCAGAACGAACCTAAACTCGTCCGCCGTCGTAAATGACGCGCACTATAACACAGAGTTATATGGCCAGTCCACTATTGTTTAACTTTCGATAAGCCTCATTAATAGGTTGCAGGCAAACATCCACATACTGGTACAATAGTTTCATGTTGAACATTTACGAGCATTAAAAGCCTAACCACATTGTTCACATTTCTTGAATAATAAAAAAGAGGCTAGTATCAACAGTTAGCAGCCCTAATGCCGGCTATGAACATTTTTCGCTTGCTGTGTTGTGAGATAAGTAATTTAGCTAGTAATTAATTGTTTTGCAGTATATTCTATAGTATTTACGTGCATTAGTGTCGGATTGATTTGATAAATTGAAGGTTTCAGTTTTTATTTGTGTCTTAATAGGAAAAGCGAAGTTACTGTTTAGGATAGATTTGCGTGTACGCAAACGTTTGTTTACATTCTTAACTGACGTTAAATACGCGGGAGTATCAATTAGGTCAGTGTACAATACTCAGTACAGTGTGTTAACTGTAAGACGGCAGAGTGCGGGGAGAGGAGGAAGCAAGCATTGGCTGGCGAGGGGACGGGAGTGGAGGGGGGGGGGGTGTCAAGGCACGCCTACACGCCTAGCAGTTGCAGTGCTGGCACTACAAATTGCGCATCATACTTACACGAAAGCAGACGAAAGGCTTGGAAGTAAAACTCGCTTTAAATGTTGTTCGTAAACGAAACTGAAATCGTCATGTACATTAAAATCTATACGTATAAAAATGAGTGTATGTATGTTTGTCTGCTATGCGCTCACAAACCATTCATCCAATTGCAATGAAACTTTGCTGAGCTGTTCTCCGAACACCCGAAAAGAGTAATGCACAATGTTTGAAGAGTCAGGTCACTGTAGCATGCATAGCGTAATTGATTAGGTAAAAGCTTGTCATGCAGCAGACCCGGTTTTGATTCCCATTGTTCGCTTTTTTTTTTCATTTTATTTCATTCCCCGCAATGTTAAACTATTAATTATAAAATTTAAATATACTTAAACAGGTCATATAGTATAACGTAACTGTCAATCTCTATATATAAAAATGAATGTATGTATGTCTGTCTGTCTGTCTGTCTGTCTGTCTGTCTGTCTGCCTGCCCTCTGTGCATTCCCAAACCATTCATCCGATTGCGATGAAATTTTGGCGATTTGTTCTCCGTACGCCCACAAAGGTTCCTAGCCAAAGAAATAAGACACATTCTTGAGGAGATATGACGTCATAAACAATGAGATGCCACCGCGGGAAAATACCCAGATTTATGATTCCATTATTTGAGAATGAGAGCACTTAGCGACTAGCAACAAACGTTACATACAATTTCAAACCTTCACGAAAATTTTTCTCGCTGACACCTCCCACAAAATAATGAAAGGAAAAATGGTTGTCGCTTACTACATTTTCTCAGTACATACCGTAAATCTGCCAACGTTTTAATGTATTATTTCGTTACTATTAACTCTAATCGCAACATATTTCGCATACAGTATCCGCATATATCAATAAATGCGACGGCAAATTTATGTCTCTTTACGACATATAATTCAGGAGATATGACGTGGTAAACATAGAGATGCGTGAAAAAGTGCCGCGTCAGGCATGACGTTTTCTTCTATTATTTGTTCACTACTAACTTTATTCGCAACACGTTTCGCAAACGTGTTAAAGTATATAAAACCACGGGCGTATTCCTAAAAAACGTTGTCAAAATTTTAAATGACTCGGTCAACAACTTTCAGAGATTTCTTCCGTTGCGAAGCACGGGCGTACAGCTAGTGTTTAATAAATATCTTAACTGCAGCAATGAAGTACGCTTATCGCAAGGAAAGGAAACAGTCTGAAACAGAAATAAAATTTACGACGCAATGAATGGCAGATTGTTTTTCGTATTTATTCGAAATGTCATACTTTTGTAAAAACATTTAAAGCCATGTGGTCCACCGCTTTCACTGTCACTATGTTCTGTTTCTGTGTTTGATTAAAATAGAACAGAAATACAATTTACAACAAACTAATAGGAGATTGTTTTTGTTATATATTCAAGCTGTGCTCTTTTGTACAAACATTTCATGTCATGTGATAACTCGCTTTCGCTTTCTCTGTCACTGTCTTCCGCACTCAAATCTGATGTGGCTGTGTTAATGATAATTTCATCCACAGCAATTTCGACGACACCATCATGTGCCCAATATTCTTCTTCTGTTTCTTTAACTTTCTTGCAATATCCCTTCCAAACATTGGCAGTAACCTACTTAGAAAGCTGCGTCCACAAGATTGTGCATGTTTGTGGCAGCCAAGTCCGCTGATATGTTGTGCTCCCTAACATGCCTATTTATCTTCGCCCATGCTATTTCTATTGCGTTTAAGTCGCAGTTGTAAGATGGTGAGCAAACAACACGGTGGCCTTTGCTTTCATCCAACAGGTTTACAGTAAAAGACTTCTCAGCTGGCTTATTCGGTCGTACTTTTGCATACAGCTCATCCTTCCTGATACTCTCATCACAAGGGATATTTCTGCGTTGCAGCCACTCCAGCATTCGTACTTTTGTGTCAAACTTCGTTGGTGTTCTCTCTGTTTTCCTGTTATGGTAAAGAGCATTATCCATAACTGTTACTGAATTAGGTGGGAGATTTGGCAGTACCTTCTCTCCGAACCACTTCTCAAAGTTAGCCGAATTCATCTGACCGTGATAATCGCCCTTTGTCGACTTTGCCCAGAACATAAGTTGCCCTTCCTTGACGAATTCATTCTTGGATCCGACACTTGCAACTATAAGTCTTTTTGTTGAGCTCGCCCATGCAGTGACACCAACGACACTCTCTTCGCGTATGTCACCCTTCCTCTGCCAACATTTATTAAACGTTAAGTTATTATCTATCCACGATTCATCGGTATAAAATATTTCTCTACCTGCTTCCCTGAAGTTCTTCATGTCAACAATGAAACGAGATCGCCAGTGCACAATGTCTGGACGTTCTAACAACACATTCCTCTTGTTTTCGACCTTCGCCATATGAATCCCATAGACAAAAGTACTTTTCTCAGCGAGACAATACTCCACTTCCAGCCTATTTTGTCGTGCAAAACTGGAAGCAGTGTTCGCAGGCTCGGCACAATCTTCGGCACTTAATAAATTTCCGCTATCGTGTCGCTATTAACACGCTGGTTGAAATCATCGATCATTACTTCGATTTCTCCACTTCTTTTCCTAATTTAAAAGAGAGAAATATTTATAAGAAAATGCCTTCTACACTGCATGTATTTTTTGAATTTGGAAATGTACTGTAATACGAACGTGTTTCGAAATAATACAGTAACCAATGGTGTTTCCATACAAAGCAATACGGCAGCAAGGAAAAATGAAATATAAGGTAATTCAGACGAAATAGGGGGTTCCTTCAAAGTGATCGCGAACAAAATCTCTGAAATGGAAACTCACCTTTTCTTGCCAGGCGTTTGTGGTGATACGCCAGGATAGTTCTTGGAAAACTGTTTGAATCTTCCAATGCTACGCATGCTTTGTCCTGTGTATGTAGCAGCTCTCGCTGAAGATTTGTAAATGGGATGAAGCAATTTTTTCTGCTCCCTTTCCCTTTCGCAGCATTCAATCACACGCAATATAATTTTGGGAGCATCGCTACGTAATACTGGTTTCCTTCTAACCGTAAGCCTACCGGTAGGGGTTGTTGGCGACTCCCGAGATGGGCCAGAAACTGCCTCTTCAATAATTTTGATAATGTTTAGCACAACTGCACAATAAAAACACGCAGAACAGTACAGCACAAAACAATAACGAAGCAGACGACAATGGCTATCTTGTACAACACAGTCAGCTACGTAATGTTGGCAGCAGTCGAAACTGCGTGCCTACTGAAGCCTCCCGACGTTTACCGACTTCTACCGATTCAGGACTAGGGAGAGGTCTGCCATCTAAAAGTTTACACACTGTATTTACGTTTGTTAGTGTCATTTAGACTCGATACATTGACCGTAGTAGTTTTTATACGTTTTATTAAGTCATTTTTCGCTTTTATGTAAACGTTTGTTTACATAATAAATACGAGGGTTACTCAGTGTAAGTTAGCGTACAATACTAAGTATTCACGTTTATTAGTGTCATTTAGACTCGATACATAGAAGATAGCAGTTTTTATACGGTTTATTAGGAAACGTGATACTGACAGTGAATTCTAACCTCACTTGTATACATTTGCCTAGCGCAACCTCCGAGCGTTAACAGTTCAGCAAACATAAAGTACGTAGTAAATTAGAGTCACACTACAATATCTGAGTAAATTAGTGTTATAATAGAACTTCTGAGCCCTTCCTACATATGGTTTCGTTAGCAGAAAGCTAAAACTCTCATCGCCGTCTGCTTAAATTTCTTAGCTTGTTCTGGGCTTTAGTGATCATGTACTATAATAAGCCCATCGGTTCCTATAAAGTAGAGTTCGTATTTGTGCTTTACATTCCGAACTCTGATCGTTAGCTAAAGGTTTAGTTTTGTACCTGCATCTGTCAGTGTACGATACGCAGTATTTAGATTTATTAGTGTCATTTAGACTCGATATATTGGAGGCAGCAGTTTTATAAGCTCATTTTCGCGTTTATGTAAACGTTTTTTTACATTATAAATGCGAGGCATAATCAGTAATGTAGCTTACCGTAAGTAACTGTTTAATTCTTTAATAATATTCACTAGATAGCCCCTAGCTGGTAAATAAGCACTAGATCTAGCTTCTACCATACATTTTTACTGTTTTTCGCTGTTGGATGTCCTTTCTGCCAACTAGAGTGTAGCTATTACCTTGTGTGGCAGTAGGTTTCCTTAAGTTTCTTACAGTAAATCACATATTAGCTAGATGTATAGGGACTGTGTCTGTTGTGTGCGGATGTGGTAGGAGTTGGCCACAGTCCAAACGCAGCTGGAAGCTTTGTTGGCCACAGTCAACAGGCTCCGGAGTGCCACCTTGAGGTGTGGTGGGGATGGGGTGCCTGGGGCAGCCTCTGCTGTACTAGAGGTGTAAGAGGGAATGTCACTGATCCAACCTCCAGTTGGCCCACTCTCACCTCAGTATGGGTGGCAGACTGTGATGAGGTCTCGAGGCTCAAGGCAAAGGCTGCATGGGGGATGCAGGCTCCTGCCAAATCCCATGCACTTTACCAATAGATTCTGTGTGCTATCTGATGCTGGGATGATGATGATGATGATGATGGGAGAGGCTGAACTGGATCAGAATGCACCTTCTGCCAAGATAGTGGCTGCTCCTTCAGCAAGGACCAGACAGGCACATGGGGATAGGGGTTTGTTAGTTATTTGGAGCTCCAATGTTAGGCGGGTCATGGAGACCCTCAGGAACATAGCGCCTAGGGCAGGGAAGAAAACCAGCGTTAACTTGGTGTGCTTGCCGGGGGACCTTGTCTGGGATGTGGAAGAGGCTCTTCCGGTGTCTATCGAGCATGTGGGGTGCAGCCAGCTGCAGTTTGTTGCGCATGTCGACACTGACGATGCCAGTCGTTGTGGTTCCGAGGAAATCCGTGGGTCCTTTCAGAGGCTGGCTAAATTGGCGGAGGTGGCCTCTATATCTCGAGGAGTGGAAGCCAAGCTGACAATTTGCAGCATCGTACCCACGGTGGACTGGGGTCCTCTGGTTTGGAGTTGAGTGGAGAATCTAAACCAGAAGCTATGTTGACTCTGTGATGAAAATGGTTGTAGATTCCTCTACCTATGCTATAGGGTGGAAGATTGTAGGATGGCCCACTACAGATCAGAGGTGTACTACACACAGGAGGCAACTACCTGGGCTGCACAGAACTTGTGGCGTGCACATGGGGGTTTTTTGATTACGTTCCTCCACACGGGAAACAAATCGTTTGTGTGAAAAATAAACTTCATAACACTGATGTGGGTGTGCCAACTGTGAAAATGGTTAGTTTGCCTAAACAGGTCATTCCAAACAATTTAAATATGCTTAATCTCATGCTATTTAATTGTTGAAGTGTCTGTAGCAAGATCCCTGAGTTAATCTCCAAAATAAACAGTAGCAATGCCAATATTGTATTAGTACCAAAAGATGGTTGAAACCAGACATAAAGAGCAGTGAAATTTTGAACTCTGATTGGACAATGTTTAGGAAGGACAGGACTGATGCTATGGGGGGTGGTGTGTTCATTACAGTTAACAACTGTTTAAACACAGTTGTCATTAATACTGGATCACGCTGTCAATTAGACAAGGACTGACCATTGTATTAGGATGTTTTTATAGATCAGCAGCAACCGCAACAAACGTCGCAGAAAGTTTCAGGGAAAGTCTTGAGTACACAGGACATGTATATCCAAATTACGTATTAGTTATAGGTGGAGACTTTAATCTGGCGTCCATTGACTGGGAAAATTATACGTTTATCACAGGGGGCAGAAGCAAAGTCTCACGTGAAGTTATTCTAGGAGCGCTCTCAACATACAACCTTGAGCAATTTGTTAGAAAACCAACTCGAGATGGGAGCATATTAGATGTCTTGGCAACAAACAGACCTGATCTCTTTGAGGAAGTTAATCTAGAAGAAGGTATTAGCAACCATAATGTCGTTGTGGCTTCTACATCAGTGGAAGTTGCAAAAACAAACAAAGAAACAGCGTAGAGTTTTCTTGTTTGGGAAAGCAAATAAAAGTGTCATTAATGAGTATCTTCATAGTCTGCTCCAAGTATTCAACGTGGGACACAAAGATATTAAGCATCTTAGGTCCGAATTTAAAGGTATTGTCCACCAGAGAATTTTGCACAGTTATTTTAAATGTCACTGCCCTGCTGACAAACAGAAATTATGCAAAATGAAAGTAGCTGTTAGAAGGACAATGAGAGATTCTTTTAACGAATTTAAAAGCAGTATCTTATCTCCAGATTCTAAACTTCTTACATATTTCTTGAGACATAAAACATGAACAGGTCGCCAATGATATACTTAAAATAGTAAAGGAGAATGCTGTAGGTGTCGATAACAAAAAATGGCTCTGAGCACTATGGGACTCAACTGCTGAGGTCATTAGTCCCCTAGAACTAGTTAAACCTAACTAACCTAAGGACATCACAAACATCCATGCCCGAGGCAGGATTCGAACCTGCGACCGTAGCGGTCTTGCGGTTCCAGACTGCAGCGCCTTTAACCGCACGGCCACTTCGGCCGGCATGTCGATAACATACATCAGTTATTCATTAAAACAGGATGGAATTTTATACCGACAGAAAAAGTTTAATGCATGTGAGCTATGCTCAGTTTGGACCACGTAAGTGCATGTTGAAGATATAGGAAAATGTTATTTTTGACAATATGGCTAAGAAAATCCGCCAAATACTGAACTCTTGCGAACTGTGTCAAAAAAACTAAAGTATCTACTGAGCAGTATAAAGGGATTATACATGGTACAACACTTCAAAAACCTGGAGAAATTGTTTCCACAAGAAGACGACATCACACAAGAAGAAAGTTTGAAAATCGCGTATGAGACAATAAGGAAACGAACAGAAGGAAGGATGTTAGCATATGACAAAATCGTTAGGCCTATCACCTTTTAAGTTGGTGACTTAATACATATCTGAATGCACACGAAATCATCAAGTATTAAGTATTAAGTACGAAATAAAGAAGATTCACCACTATTTCTATGGGCCATTTAGGATCGGAAAACTAGTACATCTGAATTCAGTGGGAGCAGAAGGGATACAGTCTGGTCAGTATCACAGTCTTCAACACGCCTAAAACATTAAAATGTACCATCAATGCGAAACAGTGCAAAGATAACATTTTGTGAATGTAATGTGAAGTTAATAATGAACTGAAGCGCAAGATTTGGAAGAAGATAGAACATGTGACAGCTGATGAAAAGATTATTTTATGGCCTGTTTTGTTGGAGTATGCAGATTTATTCCGAGAAAGTGCAAATTTACCTGTCACTCATTTAGTTCAGGTTGGTTGGTTGGTTTGGGGGAAGAGACCAAACTACGAGGTCATCGGTCTCCATTTAGTTCAACATCGTATTCATCCAGGGAATGCGGCCCCAATCACACAGAAACCTTACCGAATACCATTCAGTCAAAGGGTGTTGGTAGAAGACATGGTTAAAGAACAATTAGAAGCCAGAATTATAAAACCAAGAGATCCTTCAGACTCACTGTGGTGTTTGCCTGTTTTAATTGTAAAGAAGAAATCAATTTCTGGAGAACCACAGTTCCGTTTTTGTGTTGATTACCAATCTTTGAAAGCTGTGACCACACCTGACATTTACCCCTTACCAAATTTAGTGGAAACCTTGGATTACTTGGGCAGATGTCGAATTTTTCTAGTGTGTGGTTTAACAAGTGTTTATCACCAGTTAACAGAGCATCCTTCATTTGTAACAGTAACAGGAGTATACAAGTATCTTCATATGCCGTTTGGACTTCGTAATGCTCCAGCTAAATTTCAACGCCTGATAGATTCAGTTTTACGAGGGCTCGCCCCAAACAAGCACTTGTTTACCTTGATGTAATAATTTTTGGTGAAAACATGAAGCAGCGTACTGAGAGACTACTAGCTGTTTTTGAGCATATAAGAAGCACAAACCTGTCTTTATCAATAGATAAATGTCATTTTGCACGAAGTAAAGTTAACTATCTTGGTCATGTTATAACCAGTGAATGTGTTCGACCTGATCCAAAATTAATTGAAGATGTGAAGAATTTTCCTCAAGCACAGAATTTGAAAGATCTACAGTCATTCTTGGGATTGTCAGATTTCTACAGACGATTTATAGTCGATTATGCGAATGTAGCACATCCAATGACACAGCTACTGAAGGAAGGAGCCACATTTAATTGGTCAACAGAGTGCAAAAAGGCAATGGAAGAACTTGAAAAGTGCTCTAACCACAGCCCCAGCCAGCCCTATTCGGATTTCAGTAAACCTTTTATTCTTTCAACAGATGCATCCAATTTTGCCATAGGTGCAATCTTGTCTCAAGAAGACGATGGTCATGAACATACCATCTCATTTGCTTCCAGACAATTAAAGCAGAATGTAGCTATACTACTGAGAAGCAGCTTTGTGCACTGGTTTTTGGTATAACACATAACAGATGCTTCTTAACAGGAAGAGAATTGATGGTTATTGAGCTTAAAGGATTCAAGTTCCAGATTAACAAGATGGGCATTAAGACTGAGTGAGTACCAATTTAAGGTTATTCACCGACCTAGTAAACAACATGTGAATGCTGATGCAATGAGTCGAAAAGTCAATGTTTGTGTTCCAATGAGTCGAGAAGGAGTTAAAGGCAGCTTAGGAAGAAGATCCACAATGCAAATTATGGAAAAATGATCAACGTTTTGTCGAAATAGATGGATTATTGTGCAAAATCAGTAGTAAAGGAAACCACCTAGTTACTCCAGCAAGCATGAAAGAGCAAATCATGAGAGAGCAACACGATTCTTTATTATCAGGACATTGTGATAAAAAAAGCAACGAACATTAAAATAGCTCAAATGTTTTGGTGGCCGAGCCACAAAGATGACGTTTTCGAGTTTGTTTCACAATGTGATAGGAAGAAGTAGAGCACCATTGCGAGAACTGCCAGAGACAAGTGAACCTTTTGAAAGAGTAGGACTAGATGTCGTAGGACCGTTGCCTAAGACTAAAGATGGAAACAAATACATATTGACAATGTTAGATCATTTCTCTAGATACCTCTTCATTATACCAATACCTGATCAGAGTGCTGAGACTATAGCTAAAGTTTTTGAAAAAGAATGGATTATTAAGTTGGATCACCATTAAGTATAATAGTGATCAAGGAACGAATTTTATGAGTGAATTACTTAAACAGACTTGTAAGCTCATGCAAATAACTCAGTTAAGGACTACACCAGCACACCCTGAAGGAAATGGAAGAGTCGAGCGAGTCAACAGAACAATTATTAAAATGGTTAGCCATTTGTGAGCAGCAAACATGACAATTGGGATGTCTGTTTACCATACTTGGTAAGATGGTACAATGCCAAAATGCACAGCTCAACTGGTCTACAGAACAAGAATGCATTCACCCTTGGACTTTGCATGATCGCCAGCTGGAATCAGTAATGAACATGTAAGGGATCTAACACATAAGCTAAAGGAAGCATGGAGGGGAGTGAAACAGCAAAATCATCAATCCTTTCTTCAGCAAGCAAGACAACACGACCGCCAAGCAGCAGTGCCACAGAATCGAGTTGGAGATCTTGTGTATGTGAGCAACGTGGTGTTAAAGAAGAGTCAAGACAAAAAGTTTAAGAAGTTTTTGAAAGGACCATATCCAACCTTGGAGGTGTTGTCGCCAGTCACTCTTAAGCTCCAGCTGCCCTTTCGTTCGATTGTCGTTAATGTCAACCGTGTAAAGCCATTTCTGGGTAGATTTCCTGTAGTATCACAAGATGATGGGGACCAACCGAGAGGCAGGCCTGCTGTTCTCAAACCCAGAAAGCGAGAATCGCGCGGTTGCAGTCTAGACTTTGAGACCAAGGCATCGCCACATTCTGAGCGATCCTGTTCCAGACACCTCTACAATCTGTGTAAACGTGTGTAGTGTGTGAGAGTGCAAGGCGTGTTTATTTCAGCCATGTGCTTACGTGAATTTGTTGCGAAAATATAATATTGAAGCTAATGCACGAATGCACAAGTGAAACTAAACCTTTTATTCCACAGGTTATCACAAGAAATCATTTATTTTATGTTCATTGTTAACTCTAGTATTTAGAACTAATTAAATATGTTCATTTTTATTCTAATGCTTGCTACGATAATGTATTCTACTAATGCTGTAGTAATAGTACCACAGAGTACAGGTGTTTTGTTTGAACCACTATAAGACATGGTAGTTTCAACAAGTAATGCAAAACTTGTACTCAAATACAATCTGAGTGAAATCCAGCAACAATTCAATTCTGAAAAGAAGCAAATTGATCTAATTCGTTCTGTTAAGGGTAATGATGCAGATTTGGAAATGGGTACATCTTGGTATAATAACTGGATCACAGCCAAAATGTAGGTAGAGTCTACATTTGCTAATTATGAACAGGAGATTTACTATATCCACCTTTTTGATTTGCAGCTTCTTGTTTGCAGTTAAAATTTTGTGTGTGTGAGGTCCGCCAGTTACGCAAAACACCGTTTTTCTCAGTACCCAATCATGTTTCGGCACCAATGTGCACATTTTTGTTAAATCATTATAAAATTATGCGAATTTTTAGTTCAAACAACATATCGTTTCTTTTTGTAAATACCTTTACATTTGGTGAGCATGAATTTTCTGGATCACTTTTGTGTTAATTATTACAGGTAGCTTTTCATCTCCAACCAAACAATGTTGATGAGAATAAGTTTTTTGCTGGGAGTTAACCTATTTTCTAGAATGTAATTTAGTTTTTCGCGATGTTTTCGCGCGGCAAGCACTTCCATTCTCCACATCATGCTGAGATGTTGTGATGCATATGTAACTATAACAAATATTTTCCACAAATAACGTAGTAAAACACTTTTCACTACACGAGAACACGGTGTGATTGTGGTTTGTTATGTGTCCCAGCCCAGTCAGTGTTTGTTTGTTCACCAGAGAATTCGGTGCCAAATTTGAATTTTATCTGTGTGTGTGTTGTCTTTTATATGGTATTCCTATTTGTGTGTAAATGTTGCGCCTTTGCAGATTTTAGTGTATCTATTTTTCGTGTGGGTGTGGGGAGGAGGGCGTGCCCGAGTGGGTGCGTGCGTGTAGACCTTACCTGTTTCTGCTGTTTTTATTTGTAAAGTTCCTTTAATGTGTTAAATAGTGTGCCCTTGCAGAGTGTAGTGTATTCGTTTAAGACCTGTTTTCCTTCTGCTATTGCCTTCTGTATATGGAAGTTTTCCTCAATAGGCTGTGGCTGGGTTTTAGTATTCTTAAATCTGTCTCTATTGTGGTTGGGTGGTGATTGTTGGCTATAATGTGGTCAGCAAATGCTTTTTAAAGTTCTGAGATGTTCTGAGATGTTCCCAATATCTTGTTTTGAAGTTTCTGCAAGTTTTTCCTATGTATACTGACTGGAAAGTGTTGCATGTGAGTTCATATATTCCTGATCTGTTAAATTTATCCATAGGTGTTTCTTGTGTTTTGATCTTTTTCTGTGTTGTGTTATCACAACAAACACAACTTTACAATATTCAGGAAACTGACAAGCACCACCATTCATAACCTATCAAACCACCCATTGACACATAAGCATGGAAACTTCAGATTCATGCTCCACCCATTAAACAGAACACCCATGAACAAGCAGAACTCCACACAATAAAACAAATAGCAGTAGAAAATGGTTATATGGTTAAATATGTAAACAGTCAAAAATGAAAACACACACACAAATCCTCACCCAGCACAGAACAACACAAAACACAAACAATGACCACACACAAGACACAACAGAGCAAAACACACACACACACACACACACACACACACACACACACACACACACACACACACACAAAACGAAATGGCATATACTCACCTACAACAACAAGATTGTTCACAGAATAGGCAACATATTAAAGAAACAGGGACTCCAAATAGGATACAGGACAGAGAAGACAACACAGAAAAAGATCAAAATACAAGAAACTCTTACAATTTATACGATTACTATAAGTTAGCCACCACACACTCTTAAATGATTGAAGATGAATTAACTGTTATTGTTTCTATACCCATTGCTAGATCAAAGCATAATTTTGAAATGTATAAGATTTGTACATACCCTGTGAAATGGAGACAGGCAGGTATTCATGCGAAGTACATACTGAATGATTATCTACTGATCACGAAGATCGAAGATATTTTGTGTCTGTAAATGAAAATGATTTGCATACGCATAAAAGTAGTCATAAGTTAATTTGCCCTGAATTGGCAGTATTCTTTGACAGAGCATACAGCTGTGAGGAAGAATTGTTTATGAATCACCCCCCAAGAGATGATTGTCCTGGAATTTTAACGTATCTTTATCATTCATTTCTTAAACGATGTTCTGAAGGTATAATTTTCTCATTTAACTCCTCCCTTGATGTCACCTTTACATGTAAAAATTATGATATATCTGAGCTACCCTTTACACTCAAATTGAATAATAGTGGATTGATCTTGAATGCCACACATTGTGATTTATCACGTGAACTGTCTGATATGCCTAGTGTATTGCCAATT
Source organism: Schistocerca piceifrons (assembly GCF_021461385.2). Classification (NCBI taxonomy): domain Eukaryota; kingdom Metazoa; phylum Arthropoda; class Insecta; order Orthoptera; family Acrididae; genus Schistocerca; species Schistocerca piceifrons. The sequence goes on from NC_060138.1 coordinate 844,963,537, forward strand.
ACATTTCATGCAACTGGACATTTGCCATTAAAGAGCATGTTATCTGTTTATTACAATGATTCATACACATTAACACACATATTATCAAGTTTTTCTGAAGACGTTAATTTACTTAACGATATCCATGAAAATTTGATTTCTTCCAATAATGAGCTAAACTTCATTGACCCAGCAAATACAATAAAGTCCTTCGATTCATCCAGTAATGTTAATGCATACTTGATTGTCAGTAATCTGTTTTTATTGCTTTTATTAATTCAGCATTTGTCATGTATGAAATTGTGATCCTGAAGGCAGCATTATCTGTACCGAATGTTACTGTGTCTGCAAATGAAATCCATTTGGAATGCCTTCTGATGCCACAAATGGCGAAATAGATTCATAACGCCCAGGTGGCCGTTTGGAGCCACCTATGGTTGCTCTTTTTCTCTGGGGAGAGTGATGTAAGGGTCTACGGGTTGCATGTAGCCGCACGGTACGTAGCACACGCTTGCCAGCCGACCTATCTGGAATGCTGACAATTTGCTTGGTCAGTACATGTGTGTCCAACCGCAGTACGATGCAGGGAGTAAGCGACTGGCCACCAGCCACAGCGTGCACTATTAACTAGAGTAGTCTCAGGTGCGAATATGTCTCTTTTCTTAGCTCACCATGGAGCCTTTCGATACGACCGTAATTAGGATATCAGACACAGTGATTATGGGTGCACGTAGCATGCGTTTTATAATCAGCCTTTGTTAATAAAACTGTTTAAACTTCTTCTAGGTGTTCACATATTGCTGTACCTCAAGAATCCACCACTTAAAACCCTGACAAATATTTCGTGTAATTATCAACTGGGGCAACAATACAAACAACCCCCTTATATGAACTATGTTATTGTGTTTAGAAAAGACAGTTAAGTGAATTAATGGAAATGGAGGACAGTCCATAGCTAATGAGAGCTAGGACTAATAGACCAAAGTGATTGGATATAGTGAGTTAGGTTTATGCAAATATTAACGTCATGTATTGTTACAAACTGTGTTGTGTTACCCTGAAGAAATTTCAGCAGATGAAATTTGTATCGCGTGATGTGTGTGTAGCTTCTGTGTTAATTGCACCATTGCCATAAAAACATTTTTTGTGCACACATGTTGCAAGCTGTCTGAATGCGCGTACACCCTGGTTGTCGCTGCTTGAGAACTGTTAAATCAGCTTAACTGCCTCAAGAGAAGAGGCTGCCAGTGAATAGTGCTGATGCATGTGCAATTCACATTTCTTGTATCTACTACTGTTGGCCAGGCATAATGTTTGCACGCAGTCAGAAAGGGACGCCCTTGTCAGCGCATGAAACCATGGGATGCTGATGTCACCATTTTTTTTACCTGTTGGCCGACTGCGCACACATTGTTTTGACAAAAATGGCTACAAATTCATTGTTACAGTGACAACAGTGTCTTCAATCCCCTGCAGTGTCGATGCCACAGCCTTTGTTTGCCGAGTTACCACATAATTCCATGCAATTTACAAAACGTCATATAGTAAAGTGTCTAAAGCAGAGTACCCAGTGTTTAGTGTGATTATTTTTCCCTGGCGGCTCTGATGCCACAGCTTTAGCGCTATTACATGTTATCTACTCAACATATACAGAGGGGCCCAAAGAAGAGTATACAGTAAAGTGATTATCACCAATTATGCATAGTGCAACGACAGTGTATTCTCAAATATGTTTTGATGTAAATATTGGATACCAATAACAGTGTATTATATGTCATGATTTAAATACTTGAGGCAGGATAAGTTCCCCTGGTAGGACTGGATTCTCCTCGAAAATTCAGAAATGGTTCCCTGTAAGTCTGGTTTAAAGGTCGAACAGAGACTGAGTAACACCCACGGAAGTGCCTTGGACCAGAGGCAGTCATGGCACCTAAGGGCAGTTTTGAGAGTGCAGTGCCACCGTTCAACTAACCTGTTGCTTTGCGGGTGGTAGGCTTTTGTATGAATTTTTTTAATGCCGCAGAAGTTACATAAAATGGCGAATAGGGCAAATTCAAACTGCTGAACTTTGTCGGTGGTGATGGTGGTTGGGCAACCGAACCTGGCAACCCATGAGGAGACGAAACCCGGCCATGGTTTCAGTGGTGATGTTGGGTAAAGGAACAGCTTCCACTCAGTGAGACATGTGATCGATTGTGGAGAGAATACATGCATGGCCCTCTGACAGTGAAAGTGGACTGATAAGGTCAATATGTACATGACGAAATCTTCCTTGCAGAATGTAGAACTTGCCTAGTGGAGGGGAGGTGTGGCGGCCGATTTTGTTGCATTGAGAGGAGATGCAGCTGCGTGCCCAGGTCTGACAGTCCCGTTTAATATTTTTCCAAACAAAATGCTCGGATACAAGTTGTGTGGTGGCATGGACACCATGGTGAGCGAGGTTATGCAAGGCATTGAAGGCTTGCCAGCACAGTGTGGCTGGGAGCAACAGCCGCAGGGTGCCAGTAGAAGAACCACACCACACCTCATCCAAAACGCCAGGGAACTTGGCTTTGATAAATACAAAAGTTGTTTGAGGATCTGAGGGGAGAGCTCGAGAATCATCAGAGGACAGGAGAGCGGCCAGGCTGGGTAAGTCGGTGATGCATGAGATAGTATTTATCCATGAGAAAAAAAATCAGCAGGGATGTTTTCTGTACCTTTGATGTAGCGAACGTCTGTTGTGAACTAAATCAAAGTGGCGGAAACGCCAAGGGGGTGGGTCCTTGGGAGGGTTGGAGAAAGCGTGTGGCTTGTGATCAGTAAGGATGATGAAAGAATGGCCCTCAACATCGGGCCGGAAGTGTTTGACCGCTTCATAGACCGCCAGAAGTTCCCTATCAAAAGCGGAATATTTCTTCTGAGCTGTAGACTTTTTCAGAGAAGAAATGAAGGGGAGAAACCATGTCGCCTTTGCGTTGCTGTAGTACTGCCCCCATCGCGATGTCGCTGGTGTCAGTAGTGATGAACAACTTGGCCGAAGGCTTGGGATGGGCGAGTGTCACGGTGTGAGCTAAGGAAGTTTTTAGAGCCTTAAAGGCCTCCAGCATAGGTTCAGTCCAGTGAACTGGTATAAGGAATGAAGTCTGTTTGCCCAACAGCGAGTCTGTCAGTGGGGCCTGCACGATGGCGGCAGAAGGCAGATGCCGACAGTAGTAATTTATTGTACCCAAGAAATGTCAGAGTTCTTTGTAAGTAGCCAGAGGCGGCAGTGATGTGATGGCCTGCATGTGGGATTTGGGAGGCTGTATTCCATCTGTGGAGATGATGTAACCCAACAATGTGACAGAAAACTGGTGCAATTGGAATTTGTCCTTGTTGACCTCGACGCCGTTGGAGTTGAAGGTCTGGAGGACCTTGGATAAATGATTTTCGTGTTCCTCAGCTGAGTTGCTGAAAATGAGTATGTCATCCATATATGCAAAGCAAATCTTGAACTGTCGTAAGATTGAGTTGATGAAACGTTGCCATGTTTGTGCCACGTTTTTCAGGCTGAACATCGTGAAGTTGTATTGGAAAGAACCGAGTGGTGTGATAATAGCTGTCTTTGGAATGTCTTCCGGTGCTACGGGACTCAGGTGACAGGCACGTTTACAGTCAATAACACTGAAGATTGTGGCGCCCGATAACATAAGAGTGAAGTCGTTTATGTTCAGCACTGGGTAATTGTCCATGACAGTACGAGCGTTTAAGCATCTGTAGTCGCCGCACATTTGGAAAGAACCGTTGTGTTTGGTGACAAGGTGAATCAGTGAAGACCAGTTGCTGTCTGACAGTTGCAGGATACCTGCCTCCAAAAGTTCGGCAATTTGCTGCCGGGCCACACGCAACTGAACGGTGTTGAGGCGTCTAACCTTGTGCGTAATAGGAGCGCCGGCAGTGGTAACTATCTTGCGTGTTGTTCCATCAGTGGCAGAAGAAACTGAGAACTGCACATGAGACTGAGCAACGTCCTGACGAAGTTTTTGGATGAGTGGGGCCTGACGAGGTGTAACCGTTAACCCGAGTGGGAAAAGGCAGCATGAAAGTCACACGCCTATTACACGAGTGCAGCGTGCACTTATTTGGAGAGGTTGGCTGCACACGCAGTGCGGAGTGGGTCGGGAAGTGCAGCGACTGTCTATTGTCAGCCTTGCCTTGGGTTACTGGCGCGGGCGAGATAGGCGTTGGTGTCCCGCGGGGAACAGCAATGGCCGTCAAGTCACGTGGATCGTGCGCATGAGAGAGAGAGAGAGGGAGGGGGGGGGGAGGGAATGTTTATCAACACATGGGGTGGCTGCCTGTGCGGTGGGCGTGGTCGTGGTCGTATCACGCGCGCAACTGTGATTAGAAGTACTGTTTGAAACACATGGCACTGAACGTGGCGAGCAAGCCAGATGGTGCAGTGTCTACCGGATGTGAATCGTCACACGCAATTCATTTTTTTTGGACTAACCTGCTGAGTGTCCTAGCTGGTGTCTGCTGGAGAAACACGATTAGGTGGCGGCACTGTGGACTGCAGTTTCAGCAGTGAGGTACGGGCCGCGGCGAGCTCATGGTAAGTGTGTGCTATTCGTCGTTTCAGCTAATCTTTTTCCTGGCGGAGTTGTGCCGCTGAGTCGTATTCTGACAGTAGGTTAGTGATGCAGGTCACCATGTCGCCCAAGAGCACTCGCGTACTAACGCACATGCCACAAGAGAAATAGAACATGGAACGTAAGTGTGGGAGCACAGTATCTTAGTGTTAGTGGGATGATGTAGCAGTGAGCCCTGAACAATGTTCGGCGAGAGTTTGTAATGTGACAAAAATCCGTACCGAGAACTGGTTCATCAATGTCGGCAATGTAGAAAGTCCACAGAAAACACAGAGAAGTGGATAGGTGCACCGTAACTTTGACAGAGCCTGAGGTTTGTAACGTTGATGCGTTGACAGCTCATAGAAGTGACCTCATTGGTGAAAAGGTGGGAGGAGCCAACGATGTGGGTATGATAGACACGTCAGCACCTCTGTTGACTAGGAAGATGAGCCGTGACGAAATGTCGGTCACGTATAAACTTAACGCTCGGCCAGGTGGATGAACGGATAGAGTACAATGTGTGAGGTTCTCCGCAGGACTTGGCGTCTTCTACATCCTGCAGTCAGTGTTTGGGGGCTGGCAAGGTGATCGGCACTTCTTGGCATCGTCGCTGAAAATCTTGTGGTACCAACAATATGGACAAACTGGATGTGCAGGTGGCAGCAGAGGAGGTCTGTCCTCATTGATTTGTTCCAGGATGTATACTGGCACGTATGGTGCGTGGGCAATTCTTGAGTGCTTGGACAGAGGAGAGAGTGAGGGGATACTGCCAGGCAGTGTAGATGGCATGGAGGTGGAGCGAGCTCTGCTTCTGGCCGCAGACAGCCGGTAAACAGGAGCAACTGTGCCAACCAGTGGTGAGTGGTGTGCTGGTTGGTGTTTTCATTGCAGTGCATAAGCTGGTCTGCGATGCGAAGACGAGAGCCGATTGACTTGAAGGAGTGTGGTAGCAGGTGAATCTGTAAGTCGGTAGGTAACTTGGCAGACCATACTAGCAACAGAGTAACGTCCGGCATTGCATGTTCACTCACAAGTAATCGGAGGCGGCACCAGAGTTGTGATGGAGTTCGGACCCCTGATGCTCCTCGTACAAGATCTTGATGATTAATTCTTGTGGCGAGCAGGCGAGTCAGTCCAATATTGTTTTCTTTGCGAACTCGTACTTTGGTGGAGGCAGTGGCGCGAGGAGTAGATCACAAATTAAGTCTAACTGATCATGGTGGTGCGTGACGAGAGAAAGGAATTTAGAGTTGTCGTCAGACACATGATGTAACTCAAACAGATGCTCCACAAGCGCAAACCATGATACGGGATTGTCCTCTTATAAAGGGGGCAGCTTCGGCAGACGGCGAGGGGGGAGCCTAAGTCGGCTTCGGTGTATCTTGGAAGGCCTGCTGGTCCATGATAGGAGGGGCTGTACTGCAGCCTGGTGCCATAGGCGTATGTATGTTATTGGCAAGCACGTCCAAATCAATGGCAAGTTGCATTGTCCTTGACGTGTCACGAAAACACGACACGACTGGCATGGTCGGTACAGTGGGAAAGAGCAGTTGTGCAACAAATGTGGCGGTCCCATAAACTGGAACGGAGGTTAGAGGTACAGATTTGAAATTGTCCACCTCGCAAATGACGTGGAAGGCCAGCACAGCAAACACAGGCAGAACTGTGGGAGAGGTGAGTGGCTGAACGGTTGGAATCAGGCCCCCCCCCCTCCCGTGCATATGGGGGAGAGCCGGCCATTGGTGAAGGATTGGAGTGGTGTGGTTGTCATAGTTGGGCCTCCACATCTTCGAACAAAGCGTTGGGTGAGGTAGCGTCATGCACATAACCTGTTGATTTACAACACCAAGCGTGGAAGTCGTAGAAACTTTGGGGGCACCAGTATGTGAATGGGATTATCGGTCAAATGCAATAACTATCCCCATTAAATTCCACATAGATATATATTTTGCAGTTAGCCATAAACGTGTACACAGCTTGAGATACAGCAGAGAACTAAAAACTAACATGGAGGCTCGACAGAGCAATAAGAGTCCTAAAATGGTGTTAATCATGGTCGATACGACCTATCGACGCCACAAGGCCATTTCAGGCATGTTGTTTCATTTACATGGCATTCAGCCATCAGATCACTAAATTCTGTGTGGACTCTAATCAAGTGCATCTATAGGCTATTGTGCACACTTATTTCTTTATAAATATGGTGACACTTTAGCAGCTTAGTGAAGTAAGTGTGTATATTTATACAGTTAGTTAACTTTTCATAAGATGTGTAAGTTACCTGCACTTTTGCTTTCTTTTGACTTTAATATTAAAATTGCATTTCTCCATTTAATTTGTAAATATTAAAAGTCTTTTGTTGGTGGGGATATGTAATGGTACAATATATGATCTTTGGACAAGCAACAGAAAGTACAATTTAGTAGTTGTCGAGTGGCCGAACTTGGAGGCAGTAGCATTCAGGCAGAGCTGGTAATTGCTCATTGAAAGCAGTAGAGTACAGGCAGAGCTCATAGTTGGTCATGCATACAGTTATTGTGTAATGGCACACTGTTTAAAGTTCTCTTTGTGTGTCTTAATATCAATGCTCATGTGTTTAACAAAATAAATGTTGTATAGTAAAATCCATGCATTACTAATTTCAGAAGTATGCCACTCAGCACACAATAATGAGTAAAGTTAACAGCAAGAAAGCGGCATTTTCAATCTAAATCAATTACATGCAGGCCACCCATTGACAAAAACGAGTGTATTCAGTGCACAGATGTGGGGAGAAGCCTTGCAATGTCTCCCTCATCCGTAATTTAAGGAAAAAGACAAGACTGCACCTGAAGAAGAGATCGTGGAGCTACTCATGAATAACTACAGTGAGGGTGAATTAGTCTAAGTCTGCAGAAGTGGTGACTCCTCCACAGATCCTGAATTCTTCAGTCTACATAAGGTGGGGTAACCCTAGTCTTATGTTTGAACAAGAGATGTAATTTATAGTTCATTGAGATCCAAGTGATTTAAAATAATAATGAAATACTTAGGAAGAACACACAGTTCAGTGACGAAGTGGAATGAAAGTTATTTTTATCCCTTTACTCACATGTTTGATGATTTGCCTTTGGCATGCAGCTGTCAACTAAGGAATGATTCAGACTTCATTCTTCAAGTTTTTGACAGGAGGTCTGAGGACATTTATAGTTGATGAAACCAAGTGGCTATATTTATACATCAAGGAAATTACCCCAGAGTTGGTACATTTTAGATTATTCAAGTGGTCTTTCACGTGTTGCGTGATACAGCTAAAAGTTACCAAATATTGGTCCAGAATGTTTCTTTTGAACACACCAGTCTTCAGTGTGTCCTGAGACAGCTGTCTTAATTCTGAGAATTTCACGTTTCAGAGAGTACTCTACCATTAGTATAGGGAGAGATTATTTAAGATCAAGAACATTTTACATAAAAGCTCCTACAGTATTTCATTGTGCATTTAATTTGAATAAGAAGCTTTGCACTGGAGAGAGCCAGTTATTCTGCAGATTCTACTAGCCTGTTTTCATTTTTCCAAAGATGTTATTTTCATATGACTGCTTGCACCCCAAGTCTCAGTGATGTAAAAGATACATATGCTAAACTTCAAGAAGACAATATCATTTAGAGACTGCACACACAGATCACTTGAAGCACTTTGCTCTGATGGGCTTTTCATGTATTTCTTTCATCTTTGGAGGTAACCGGACTTTAAAATTGGAACCAAAAGAAGAATCTGGCGGCTAGAAAAGGTGCCTAGTGATGAGTTTTTATGAGCTCAGCTCCCTTCAAAGGAACAAGTACTTTGTATTTGCCATGACATGCAAAATGGACCGATTTTGGTGTGGTATCTATGTTACACTTCTCATTTATAGTCTGAAGCCTACTGTGTTCGATGTCTGTAGATTTAATTAGTAAATTTTCTCTCAGATGCTGTTCTAGACGTTTGCTGAGGCAGCCTTTCTGTTTAGTTCCACTCAACTGTGTTATGGCAGTCTTCACCAGACTCCGTCTCCTCCTGTTTGGATGTGTGTTAAAAGAGGATGTTAATTGTCTGCGAAGCTACTTGAATGACAAACAATTGAACTTTAAACCTTCTGTATTAACATGTTATCCTACAAAAATATTGTCTCAATGTATACAATGTGGATTGACAGGTTAAAACAATGTAGTGTGGATAAGATCAAGACAATAAGTATTCTCTGCACAAGCCAGTTTGACAGTTATTTCTCTTTTCACAGCATTCATTGTAGTTGGCCTTCTTTTCCCATTGTCTTGTAAACACTTTCAAAACCACGATGTCAAGGACAAACAGCCCCATGTACTAGGTGACGAAGTTCATTCGCCGTCTTACATTGCGGATGCAATGGGTCAAGATATTTTCCCATCTGCTCATACCGTAAACAATATCTGTCACAGAGGGATGTGCTGACACTTACTACAGAATGTCAAAAACATCTTTCATCACCATGGAAGACTGGGAGTGAGACCTGTCATTTCATAAGATGTCATGTCACACTTCAGCCATCACAAGGAAATGGAAGAAACACAACTGGATGTTACTACATCTGCCAGTACTAAACTACATAGTGTGGGGGAAAAGCAAATATTCCTGTTAAGGCAAAGGAGAATATCCAAGCTAGTATACAGAAGCTGTACAAAGAATGCCAAAATCTGGGTAAAGAGAAATCACAGACAAAACAAATATGAAATTACTGATTTGGAAAGGTGATCTCATAAATTTGACATTTTCCAATAAAATGTGATTGACATGACAAGTTTATGACAAGAAGGTAAAGAACTTCTTAGATGACAAAGATAAGATCGTATTAGTTCACCAATGAGTGGAATAGACAAGGTTCTTGCTCTTGAAAATAAAAATTAAGTGTACAAAAGATGAAAAAAATTCATATAAGAATAAACATGATAAAGATTTATTAAAATCAATAAGACAGTTACCCTGGAAGACTCAACTCCATCATCATCACCACCACCTAGAGACAAAGAGAGTTATCACCTACAGCACCAAAAATATTTGGTTAAAGACCTTGATTAAAACCTCTTTATCAGACACATGTCCTTCAGTTCAATAAACAGTTCTGTTGACACAGAAGTAATAAATTTTACCATTTGCAAAGCCTTGGCAATGTTGTTCCAATGCAATTATTTCCGTATCTCCAGGCTACTATTTACTGAGGTTGGATGATCAACAAAAGTAAAATAATAAAGAAAATCAAAGAGTCATTCTTTGAAAATCATTTGGTCTTGCATTGGGATAGTGAATTGCAGCCCTCAAGTTGCCCATGAGTGTGTCAAAACTTTGGAAGATAAGAGGTGCAGTTCTTTACCAGATAGGCTTGATGGGGGACATTGAATGACCATAGGACAGCTCAATTTATGTTGAAATAGGGGAAGAATGTCACAGACAAATTTTTCATAAGTTCCAAAGTCTGTGGGCTTCACTTAATAAGATGTCATATACAACAATGCTGGGTGAAGGAAGTCCCATTCAAGGCATTCTAAAATGAAAGTAAATTGTTAACTACATCCCAAATGTCCTAAAAGATGGAAGCCATCAAAGAGAAGGCTACAAAGAGAGATTACTGCAACTAGGTGGTTGGTCTGAAAACAGCTTCAGGATTGCAGGGCTCTGCATCAAGCAGGGTGGATGGTAATGGCAGTGGCAATATATGTAATTAAATTTGTCCGCTTCGCTAAATGGATGGATATTCCTCTATGAGATTCTGAAGGAATGAAACAGGTTGCACATTGTGTCAACCCATATACGTTCACTTTTGGCACGAGACAGTTTTAAATCAATGGGGGTCCAAAAAATGATTTGGATATAAAAAAGCTTCAGAGCACTTACACAGATGCAGATGTCAAAGAAAGTGCTATCGCACTGCTAAGACACATGTTTGGTATCCGTCAGAAAGAAACATAGGCTTGAATGAATGTATTACTCAAGCTGTTAAGGAAAATATTACTAAAAATCCAGAAAACAGACCTCCAAAGAAAAACAAAATGAAACTATTAGAGTGTAATGTTTTAAGGAAAGACACAAACCATTTCACTACTAATAAAACAAAAATGTTCTTTGAACTATTTGAGATCCACAATGCGACAACACAGCAATGATTCTCTAAGAAGCCATGTGACCACTCATCAAATGATACTGCAGAAAGAGGGACTGCTGTGAAACTTTAATGAATCATTCAGGGATGAACAACAAAAACAATTCTTGTTGAGGGTGGCCAAGCAGCACAGAAGTCATCACCAAATGAACAAAAGATGAGATTGCATCGTTGAAAGTTGATCATACTACCTATCGATCTTAGTGGCTAGTTTTAATATTATTTTAAGGTTTTGCTTTCTAGTTTTTCCAATAACAGTATCTAACATTCGAAAATCTTATTTTTTGCCTACTTTTAGAAGACTGATCAAATAGTGCAACCTCTACACATTATCCCTCCTCCTCGAAATTTGATATATAATTTTTGCGACACGGACTCGAGATATAAGCAAAGTCTGCAAAAATTTTACATTTATTGTTTTGCTTACAAAATGAAACATCTTAACATTTACCTTTCGAACAACTTATTCCAATTAATGGGTTAGGTTTAGCATTAAAACATTTTGTGTTATATAACTATCAGACTGGCTATGTTATAGATTGCATAGTTTCTACAGGGACAGGAACACTGAAGAGGAAAATGCAATGCACTGTAGAATATAATTTGAATATGAGAGCAGATAATTGCTTTGATATGCTGCTAAGCTCTGATCTATACTTAAAGACACTGAAATGGTACAAAATATTCTTTTTCTTTCAGTAACAACATGTGTATATTTTACACAGGTCAAAAATGTCAATAACCGAGTTCCATCCATTGCTGTTAAAAGAACTTATAGAAACATATGCAACAGACCACACGGAAAGTTGGTGTTGTGATAATGTTCTACGATCTGTGGGGACCCAGTTCCCAAATGTTTCGAGCATCAAGTACTCAAAGAAAGACACTAATGAATATATGCCTGGTTTGTTGGACATAAAGTGCATCGAGAAACCAGATACGAATGCAAAAATTACAGGGTACCATTGGGTGTTGTACAATTTTGAGTCTCAGCATTAACCATCAGTATAGGTTGGGTGAACCTAGGTCAGTAAGAAAATTAATAAAAATGTATTTTTAACTTCACCAGTGCGGATACAAAGTTGGACCAAAAAGGATGGAAAACACACTGTGTGAACATAGTTGCAAATCTGCTTAAAAACTTCAGATGTTGTCTCCAGTTAATGAATGTGTTGACAAACTCACAGATTGGAAGTTTGAAGTTTTGTAATTACTTTTTTGTTAAGTATACAACAGTAAACATACAGCAAACATTGCATCAGACAAAGATAATAAATAATCATTATTTATGTATGGAAGTATTCATACAGAAACAAAAATCAGTGTATTTTGTTCGGCATATGTGCAAGCAGGGTGCTTTTAGAAGGAGAAAAAAATCACGAAGGAAAACTATAATCGGTGCTTTCATTTCTCAAACTCAGCTTTGGGAATTGCGTTCCTCAATGAACATGATAGGTGGATACTATGGATTCGATGGCGGTGAAGGTAAAAAACGAATGAGCAAAGCAATGGAAAAATCCAATAAAAAGACATCCAAATACGAAACAGTTCTAAATTCACTTGGTAATTATTCCACAGGGTATCGGTGACAAATGACTGGTGATTATTTTGAACCTCTGATTAAAGCTCGGGCTCACATGTTGCACTCAGCGAAGCTTAGGTTCCAGCACGCATTCTGTCAGCATTAAACCGTGATGTGCTGTTGACCAATGTGGTGATCATTCTTTAATTGTCTCCTTAGTTACACTGTCACTTGCAGACCATTTGCTCAGCTGGGCAGGGCGATAGTGTCAATCCTTAATTTACTTGTTTTATTATATGTAAAATTAATTGAGCCCCTCTCTCTGTAACAGAAGCCCTCTCAACATTTCTGAAGCATTTAATTAATTTGGCATGGGGCATGGCACACAGGTGGATGACAAAAGTGATTGTCAATAGGTGTTCTTCGGCCCAGTGAGACACAACAGACACCACTTTTTTGAACGTGTGCCCCCAATTGGTTATTTGTACAGCCAGGGTAGAGCGCTGTGATGGTTCCACTCCGCAAAGCACTGTATTCATATTGCTATCATCATATATATTATTTTTTAAAAATAATGCCTTTTTACTCAGAGCTTCGGTCAATACGCAATACGTTAACTTGCAAAACTTGTTCCTATAGTAGAATGTAAAGCTTGGCTGTGTACCATATATTATTTCACTAATTTTCTCCTGCGCAGTGTGGTTATTTAAAAATTGGTATTTTGGTTACAGATACTGGATGCCACTTGAGGTGCTATTTAAATTATTAAACCTAATTTAATGTGCTCAGAGCTCTCTAATTATGTCGGACCCGAGTTTTTTTAAATACATTTTGCTAGCTGTTAAAATTCTTAACAGTTAAGGGCTTAAGTCCTTTCGGCTTTCTTGAAATTTGTTTTAAAGATTGTGCACAATTAATTGCTTGAGGGCCACAAGCCTGTTACGTTGTTGGAGGGTTTGTTTTGAATGTTCGGTGGGAGAGTTATGCTCATACCAATGTGTGCAAAGGAAAATTTTAATATTGTGTGTTGCCAAAATAAATGTTAAATAAAAGTGCTCAGTTGCTTACCACTCAAGGCTCCATGTATCCAACACAGCCTGCTTCATGGTTAACCAATTCCTGCCCACAACCTACAATAATACATTATAGTTAATGATATTCAGGTACAGTATACGGAGCTAATCTGACACCATGATCAAGAAAATATGCAACTACAAATAAATGAACTTTGAGGTACCGTATCCAATTTAACACAGTGTTCACAGCAAAACAAAAGCAAGCAAACAAACTTGAATTACTGTAGGTAAAGTTAGTCTAACACAATTGGGGGTTTCAGTCTCTAACAACCTTGTGCAAGACACGATAGCAATTTGGATATAGTTCACAAAAAAGAGCTCATATCTTGCCACACTCATTGTAAGTTAACAGGTTCTGTGAGGCCAATTGTCCACCCTCAGGACACGAGACTGCAAGGCCAGTGCTGAATAACGTTGCCCTGAAGTACAGTGTCACTCAGTAGTTCCCTGTAAGTGTCACAGGAGTCGGCAATGCTATTTGTTTTATAGACACACAAAACAGACTCACCACTGATGTCTTTATGGGACATGCAGCTATATTATAGCTATACAGCAAGCTTTTAAGTTCTGATACTTAAATAACTTTAACACGAACTTCGAAAAGAACATTCAATCACTGCACTTGTGTGGACAGCTTGGGATCAGTGCAGGGAGTGACAGGAACTGGCAACACTTCCTGTAGCATGCTTTAGGTAACAGCCCCCCACACGCTGCAACAAAGAGAAGTATCTCACAGAAAACTCTTGTCTTTGGATGCATACAGTTCACAATGTGGTTTTTTACCAGGCGATGGGCCATCTGCTGCAGCTTGAGATTGTCTGCTACAGCAGAAGAGCGGTAGGCCGAATGTGTTTCCCACTGCGAGGAGGAGAGGGCAGTTGCAGCATACAGAGACCGGTCCCAGTGGTGTGGGGTCTGCAGGGCCAGGCCAACAGTGGCGTGGTGTGCAGTGGCATCTGGAGTGTCACCTTATGAGCTAGCTGCAGTGTTAACACCCCACTACACTGCTAGCTGGGGCATGAGGGTCAATGAACATGTTGGGGTGCAGGGACAGAGCCAAGCAAGTGGCGCAGTGGCATGTTGATGTTCGAGCAGGTTGCACACAGTGGACAATGCACCCTGTGCAGGTGGCATAATGTGTTTTTTTTTTTTTTGTTTGTCACGAATAAACTGGAGAACGCGGTCGGCTGAGTGCGTGTCATCTGCTAAAATCAACGATAGATCAGGCGATAGCTGTAGACGGGAGCGTAACGGATTAAAATAGGGGCATTCAATTAAAAGGTGTCTTACTGTCCACAGCTGAGAGCAGTGGGGACAGAGTGGGGGAGGATCGCCACTTAAAAGATGTCGATGGCTAAAAAGACAGTGCCCTATCTGGAGTCTAGCTAAAATTACCTCCTCCAGGTCCAAGCGCAAGGAAGGGCTTTCACTTCCCGCAATTTATTATGGGGAAGTGTTGACCAATGCGCATGCCATAAATGAGCAACTTTGCGACATAAACCGCTCCGTAGATCGATGAAGGGAAGCGACTGAATAGCTGGCCGAGGAAGAGAGACTGCAGCCTTGGCCGCTATATCGGCCGCCTCATTCCCACAGATACCAGCGTGTCCCAGGAGCCAGAGGAACGCCACCGAGACGCCCCCCAGGTGGAGCAAGCGCAGACAGTCTTGAATCCGGTGGACCAGAGGGTGCACAGGGTAAAGAACTTGGAGACTGAGGAGAGAGCTGAGAGAATCTGAGCAGATTACGTACTGTATCCGCTGATGGCGGCGGATGTAGTGGATAGCCTGGAGAACAGCGTAAAGCTCCGCAGTATAAACCGAACACTGGTCGGGAAGCCGAAAGTGATTTGGGGTGTCGCCAACAATATAGGCACTCCCTACACCTAACGATGTTTTCGAGCCGTCTGTGTAAATAAATGTGGCGTCCGTCATTTGTGCACATAGAGCAGCAAATGCCCGACGATAAACAAGTGTAGGGGTACCATCCTTAAGAAATTCACAAAGGTCACGGAGCAAGCAGATCCGGGGACGGAGCCAAGGCGGTGCTGTACCCCAAGTTGTCAAGAAGGTTTTAGGAAAGCGGAAGGAAAGAGAATGGAGCAGATGACGGAAGCGGACTCCCGGGGGTAGTAGGGAGGAGGAGCGGCCTGCATACCCTACATCAAAGGAGGCGTCGAAAAAAAGGTCATGGGCTGGATTAGCAGGCATGGAAGACAGATGGCTAGCATAACGACTCAGAAGGACTGCTCGCCGATTGGACAGCGGAGGTTCAGCAGTCTCAGCATAAAGGCTTTCCACAGGGCTGGTGTAAAAAGCTCCAGACACTAAACGTAATCCACGGTGGTGGATAGAGTCGAGACGCCGAAGAATAGACGGCCGAGCAGAGGAGTAGACTATGCTTCCATAGTCCAATTTCGAGCGCACTAAGGCGCGATAGAGGCGGAGAAGGACCACTCGGTCCGCTCCCCAGGAGGTACCATTCAGGACACGGAGGGTGTTAAGGGATCGCAGACAGCGAGCCGAAAGATAGGAAACGTGGGAGGACCAGCACAGTTTTCTGTCAAACATAAGACCCAAGAATTTAGCGATGTCTGAAAACGGAAGGTTGACAGGACCTAGATTTAAGGAGGGCGGAAGAAACTCCTTACGTCGCCAAAAATTGACACAAACGGTCTTACTGGGGGAGAAACGGAAGCCGGTTTCGATGCTCCACGAGTGGAGGCGATCGAGACATCCTTGAAGACGTCTTTCAAGAAGGCGGGTCCGTTGAGAGCTGTAGTAGATCGCAAAATCATCCACAAAGAGGGAGCCCGAGACATCAGGAAGGAGACAATCCATAATTGGATTTATGGCGATGGCAAACAGTACAACACTCAACACGGAGCCCTAGGGTACCCCGTTTTCTTGGGAGAAAGTACGGGAGAGAGTAGTGTTCACCGGCACCCTAAATGTGCGCTCTGCCATAAATTCGCGAAGAAAAAGGGGCAGCCGGCCTCAAAAGCCCCAAGAGAATAGTGTGCGGAGGATGCCTGTCCTCCAACAGGTATCGTATGCTCTCTCCAGATCAAAAAATATTGCTACCGTTTGGCGTTTCCGGAGAAAATTGTTCATGATATAAGTGGAGAGAGCAACAAGATGGTCAACTGCAGAACGGTGCTTTCGGAATCCGCATTGGGCTGGTGTTAAAAGACTGCAAGATTCCAGCCACCAAGCTAAACGGTAATTCACCATACGCTCCAAAACCTTACAGACACTACTCGTGAGAGAAATGGGGCGATAGCTAGAGGGGATATGTTTGTCCTTTCCAGGTTTCGGAACGGGAACGACAATAGCTTCTCGCCATCGTCTGGGAAAGGTACTGTCGGTCCAAATTCGATTATAAAGGCGAAGGAGGTAACGCAGACTATGGTTTGATAAATGCAGCAACATTTGGACATGGATACCATCCGGTCCTGAGGCGGAGGATCGAGAAGAAGAGAGGGCATGTTGGAGTTCCCGCATGGAGAAAACAGTATTGTAGCTTTCGTCATTTTGAGAGGAGAAAGCAAGATGTCGCACTTCCGCTGCACGCTTCTTCGGGAGAAACGCTGGCGGGTAATTTGAAGAGCTCGAAATCTCGGCAAAGTGCTGACCCAATGAGTTAGAAATTGCGACGGGGTCCACTAAGGTATCATGCGCGACAGTGAGCCCAGAGACCAGGGAGAAACTAGGCGCGCCTGAGAACCGTCGAAGCCGACTCCAAACTTCCGAGGAGGGAGTGAAGGTGTTAAATGAGCTAATAAAGAATTTCCAGCTTGCCTTCTTGCTATTGCGGATGACGCGACGGCATCGCGCACGGAGCTGCTTATATTGGATACAGTTGGCCAAAGTTGGATGGTGACTGAAAATGCGAAGAGCACGTTGCCGCTCACGTATTGCGTCACGGCATGCCTCATTCCACCAAGGAACTGGGGGCGCCGGGGCAATTCGGAGGTGCGTGGTATTGAACGTTCCGCAGCTGTAAGAATAACGTTGGTAAAATGTGTGACCTCATTGTCGACGCTGGGAAAGCGACGGTCATCGAATGTCGCTAGAGACGAAAAGTGTCCAATCGGCTTGGGCAAACTTCCAGCGTTGCGAGCGCATATATGGCAGTTGAGGCTGCAGTCTAAGGACACATGGAAAGTGGTCACTCGAGTGTGTATCATCAAGAGCAAACCATTCGAAGCGCCGAGCTAGCGGAACAGTACCGACCGCAAGGTCCAAATGAGATAAATTTGTCGTGGAGGCAGACAAAAATGTGGGGACCCCAGTGTTGAGGCAAACTAGATCCGCTTGGTGGAAGCCACGTGGACAAGGAAGTGGAGATCCCCAAAGCGGGTGGTGGGCATTGAAGTCCCCAACCAGCAATTAGGGGGGTGGAAGCTGACCAAGAAGATGAAGGAGATCAGCTCGTGCCATTGGTGTGGACGATGGAATGTATACCGTACAAAGAGAGAACGTGTATCCAGAAAGGGAAAGACGGACGGCGACAGCTTGGAAGGAAGTGTTTAAATGGATTGGGTGATAATGGAGAGTTTCATGGAGAAGAATCATGAGTCCTCCATGTGCTGGAGTGCCTTCAACAGAGGGAGATCATATCGAACGGACTGAAAATGAGGGAGAACAAAGCGGTCATGGGGACGCAGCTTTGTTTCCTGAAGACAGAAGAGGACCGGCGAGTAGGATCGTAAGAGGATCGACAATTCATCCCGATTGGCTCGAATGCCGCGGATATTCCAGTGGATAATGGACATAGGGTGAACAGAAAATGGAGGAATGTGACCAAGGTCGCTGTCAACTCAACGACTGCTCAGAGCTTGCGACCGACAGCATGGAATGGCATTCAGTCGAAGGCAGAAGATCCTGATCCATAGGTTGGTCAGGAGCAGCTCCTGCCACCAGCGATCGGCCGGTTGACCGGCCACCAGCAGTGCGCCTCGGCGACACAGAAGATGGCCGAGGGCGATTTCCGCCAGGTGGTGCTGTAGATGGGACACGCCTTGGCGGAGAAGGAGAGGAACTGTGTTTCTTTGTAGCCTTCTTGGAAGTATGTTGTTTAGATGAAGGAGGAACCGATGGTTGTGAAGTTGCGGTACGTAAAAACTCTTCACGGGTATGCTCTTTTTTCGAAGACTTGGCGTCTGACTTTTGGGCTCGAGATTTAGCAGAACCCGACGAAGGGTGAGCCATAGAGTGGGCAGGCGAAAGTGGTGAGGTTGAACGGGCGATCTTTGTGCTGGCCGATCTGACGACCGTGGCACTAAAGGTGAGGTCGCAAGTCTGCGTGGCCGCCTCCTTCGTTGGCCGAGGAGAAGCAAGGACAGTGCTGTATGTTCCTTTCTGAGGCACGGTGGGCTGTCGACTGGCGAATAATTTTCGAGCAGCAAAGGTCGACACCATTTCCTTTACTCTAATTTCCTGGATGAGCTTTTCGTCCTTAAAAACGGGACAATCTCGAGAGCAAGCAGCGTGGTCACCCATACAGTTGATGCAGCGAAGGGAAGGAGGTGGACAAGCACCCTCATGGGCATCCTTGCCACACGTAACACATTTGGCCGGATTGGAACAGGACTGGCTGGTGTGATTGAACCGCTGACATTGATAGCACCGCGTAGGGTTTGGGACGTAAGGGCGAACGGAAATTATCTCATAGCCTGCTTTGCTTTTCGATGAGAGTTGAACTTTGTCAAATGTCAAGAAGACAGTGCGGGTTGGAATGATGTTCGCGTCAACCGTTTTCGTAACCCTATGAACAGCCATTACGCCCTGGTCAGACAGGTAGTGCTGAATTTCTTCGTCAGACAATCCATCGAGGGAGCGTGTATAAAAGACTCCACGCGAGGAATTTAAGGTACGGTGCGGTTCCACCCGGACAGGGAAGGTGTGGAGCAGAGAAGTACACAGCAGTTTTTGTGCCTGGAGGGCACTGTGTGTTTCTAACAACAGGGTGCCATTCCGTAATCTGGAACAAGACTTTACAGGACCTGCAATTGCGTCGACACCTTTCTGAATAACGAAAGGGTTGACCGTGGAGAAGTCGTAACCTTCGTCAGACCGAGAAACAACAAGGAACTGTGGCAACGATGGAAGAACTGACTGTGGCTGAGACTCAGTGAACTTACGTTTGTGAGCAGACATAGTGGAAGGTGAGGAAACCATTGTGGAAGAATCCCCCATGATTACCGGCGTCTCCGATGGCGCGCTCCTCCCTTGTGGGGGCCCTCACTGAGGGCACACCCGCCTTAGGTGATTGTTCACACCTCACGTCACACCTCCCGACAAACGGACGGAGGGACCAATCGGCACTTTCGGATGATATCAGCTCGGGTAATCACCCCTCCCTGGGCCTGGCCGTTACCAGGGGGTACGTACGTGTCCTACCTGTCTACCCGGGCAGGGAATTATGCGTTACCCCGTCACCGGCTACGCATGGAAGTGCGTGGGTCGGCCTTCAGACACGCACAGGGAGGAAAAAAGAGAAAGGGAAAGGAAAGAAGAGGGGGTCTCAAACGCCGCAGCGGAGAAAAGGGTAAAGAGAAGAGGGAAGGAAAAGAGAAGGACAGAGGAAGGACGAGGACTTGCAAGTGTAGAAAGCAAGGAATTTGGAACAGTTTCGAGCGTCCGTCTCCGGACGTAGGCACAAACCGTACTCCCAGAGGGGGAGAAAGGGAAGGAAAGAGCCAGAGGTGGGGGGGGGGGGGGGCGAAGATGGGGGACGGGGAAGGATGCGGAAAGGGAAGGGAAGGTATGCAGCCCGGAAAGGAAGGAGGGCCACATTAGCTCGGGGTCCCGTGCTCGCTACGCACGTGTCCACAAAAGAGTTGTGGACCCCCTGGGGGGGGGGGGGGGGGGGGGGCCATAATGTGTGTCCTCTCGTGCTGGGGCCATAGGTGCTTGCTGCTGCTCCTCTTGCTGGTAGATCAGGCCGCACATTGCATCAGAGGCATGTGCTAGCGACACAGGGAGGGTGACAGGTACCTCGCCGTTGAATGCATGGTGCTGGCACCTCACGACCCAGGTGAGGTGCCAGGGGATGGATCCAGTGGTGGGGATCACAAGCAGCTCTGTTGGGGCAGGTGGTGATGTGAATGGCAGGCTGGCATCCACACTCTGGCACCAAGCACTGCCTGCCAGGTCAGCAGTTGCGGACAGGGTACCATTTTCATCACTCGGTGCCACATCGATTTCAATGACTGGCAATGGGCAAGGGATGCTGAGACAGTGTGTACACTGACTTTAATCAATCAGTGAAGGTAGCACCATGGAGATATACAGAACACGTCTTCTCCCTGTGTTGGGGAACAAGTTGTGGTCCTGAATACTATGGGCGGAGCAGTAGCTCGCAGGCATCCACCCAGAGCATGACATACACGCATGTACGGAGGTTCCAATGTGTGAAGGACATGAGCCAGCCATGGCGTCAGGGGTGTGCCAGGTGCAGGTGCACAATGCAATCGTGCAGCTGCTGTACAAATGCTGGGGTGTAAGTGGAGGCTTGCAGGGGCTGTGGCTTGAAGGCTCCAGGGACAGAGAGCAGCTCCCCGTATATGACACTGGTGGGGGACACAGTCAGTTTTGAGTCACTTGCAAGCCCAGAAGTAGTAGCAGGGTAGGAATCCAAGTTACGGACTGACAGGTAAGAGCGGATTTAGGCTCCTTAGTATCTCTGCACCGCGCTTTTAGTGGCAACTAGCCATAAAACGGACGCATGTACCGTCAGATTCCACAAGTATTTTGAACAGGCAAGATGTGAACTGTCATCCACATTCCAGTGTCACATAGTGGGGGCACCCAAAATGTGAGACCCAGTTTTCCATCAAAGTCTTTGCCACTATATCTGCCATAATGGTCTGATATTGGCATGGCTTCTGGCCACTGACTGAACCTGTCAATGATGGTGGGGATGTACCAGTGGCCATTTGATGACAGAAGGGGGGCCTACGCTGACAATATGGGCATGGAAAAAATAATGGTCCACCACAGGGACAGAAACAATAAGAGTATGCACTACAGCTTACCTTTTAGTGCTGGCATGGGAGACAGGTTCGGGCCCAGTTGGTGCAGCAATGTTGGATATCAGGCCAGGTGACAGCTGTGGATACATAGACAGTGGAGTGAAATATACTGTGTAGGTGTTTGAGTGCTGCCTTGCATAAGTCAGGGGAGAGGTAGGGGCAGATAGGTTCTGTGGAACTGCGTGGGTGGTGGAACTCGCACCAGATGAGTAAGTGCATACTGGTAACAGTATTTGGTTGGAGGTTGAGGCCAGTGTTTGGGCCACTGTGCAGGCTTAGCAGCTCAGGACTGGCTACCTGAGTGGGAGCCAGGGTAATATAGTTGACTGGTGGCATTAAGGAGACAGGAGTGGCCGAGGCAGTAGATAACATTGTTGATGCCTGACAAATGCCACGTTAGTTGTGAACAGCACTATGTATTCCTGTTGACAGAACTGCCTGGGAAAGACTTTATGCCTTCCTTTCAACGAAAACCCGTTGCAAGGGACAGTGGTGGGTGAAAACCATGAAGGGGCATCCTTCCACCAAGAGGAGAAAGCAGTTCATTTCACCACCTTGCATACAGCAAGATGCCACAGTCCAGTGCAACCCAACTCCACTGTGGCCCAGAGAGCTTCATGAAAAGAATGCCGGTGGCTGCCTGGAACTTTCAGTGTGTTGTTAAAGGAAGGTGCCTAGGGCAGACTGGCTAGTGTCAACAATAATTGCAAGCTGGGCAGTCTGATGTGGGTGGACCAGGAAGGTAGCACATGAGGTCATGTTTCATTTTTTGCTTTCAGTGTCGCTCAGTGTTGTTCAGGAACCTGTGGAGCTCTTTAAAAGATGCAGGGTGTGGGAATTCGGCAATGGAGCAGACTTGTCCATCGGGTGGGATCCTACAGAGGGTATCCTGTGTCCAAGGAAGTCAATCTCTTGACACCAAAGACTCATTTCTCCAGGTTGATAATTCCTGCACCTTGGAGGCAGAAAAATGTCTACTGGAGGCATCAGTGGAGCTCTGTGACATTGCACGAGTGGATGAGGAAATCACCCAGGCAGGCAAAACAACCTGAGCCACCACGTAGGGAATTATCAAAAAAGTATTGTCAAGTCTGGGCAGCATAGGAGAGCCCGAAGGGTGTAAAAACACAGAGAAAGAACAAACGCAGTGATTATTGCTGTCTTCTTCTTCATGTCCTCTGGGATGACCAGAACCTGCATAAATGCTGTTGCACAGTATACCTTGCTCAAGACACTCAAGACAGTTGCACCAGACAGTCACGGTAGTTGCACAAGAAGAGCACTGGGTAGTAGACAGGGACAGCCCTCGGCATTGAGAGCCTGAAAGTAATCATACAATCAAGTATCATCTTTTTTCAGACTAGGTTTAGGGCACACACACGAGCTCTTCATGATATAGAATACAGCGGCAGTGTTTGCTTCTTCAATTTTGGTCTGTTCGGGTCATTCCTCAGACGGCAGAAATCTTGGGGACCCAGTGTAGTTGCAATATACCTCCTGCAGGTGCAGGAAGGGTGCGAGGAGAGCAGCAAAGTGTCCTGAATATGACAACTGCCTGATGGCGACATGGGTGGCATTGTGGAATCAACAAGAAATCCAATGGTGGACCGTCATCGACGATTTGTGATGTTAAGGAGGCAACTACCATAGTGAGCAATGAAGTCTGCCCCAAGAATAGGGTCCATAATGTTGGCCATGGTAAAGGTCTACATAAAATCTCTGCAGCTGCGACACTGGGTGTGGGAGCAGTATGTTGCTATTATGAAGCCATTTGCCACAGTGATGAGAGCGGCCAGCGGAGTGTAACAATTTGTAAGGAGAGGTGGAGAGACTGGAGCCCACGTCGTGCAGTTAGGCTGTTAGGGAGGAGGCATTCAGACAATTGTGCACCGACAGATGCTCATAAATAGTGGAGCAACTGGGCATCCCTATTGTGTTTGGTGACCATGTGCATAGTGCTCAGCAACTTCCAGCCGTTGCAGAAATGCTCATGATATCTGCAAAGATCATCTACACCTCAAACGTCCTGGCTGACAATGTGGGTGAGAGGGTGGCGCCTGTGTGGGCATATGCGATGATTATCACAGCTGTCGCCGAGTGAGGACATGCACAGTGTGTGGGCGAACGAGGGATGGGGAGGCCCTGTGTATGCTCCAGGGCTGAGGTGAGTTCATCTCACTGATTATGTAGGTCATGAGCTGTGCCATCTCTGGAGGGGGATGGCAGGCATGGGAGCTGAAGCAGGCGGGTGGTCAAGAGTCTAAGATCCTGTCTGCCATCTTGGCTGTCATGCCAACATTTATATAGCTGTGTGGTCTACAGCAGGCAGACGCACAAGCAAATTCATGAGTAGCTGTTTTTCAGGGACATTTCCAGGCTCAGCCAGTGCATGGAGGTACTGGAGGAGATGCGAGAGCCACATGTGCCCTGCATTTCTGACACTGTCTGTTTCGCTATCAGCTGGTATTTTAGGCACCAAATCACCAAATGTGCCAGACTGGGAGGCTTATGATGTTGTTGGACACCTATGTGGCAATCAGGGTCAGGGGGTCATGGGAATAGAATGGAAACAGGCGAACAGGCTGGATGGTAGGAGGGAGTATGTGCACCAGGGTGGTGGCAGTCCCTGTGAGCTGCAAGCTGTGGCCGAGGAAGGCGTGAAAGCCAGCCATATGCACTTGTACATTGGGGAAGAGGCGGAGGGGGGGAGGGGGGTGTTACTTACCAGTTGGGACTGAAAAATGGGATCAGACACCCTGCAACATGAGGCATCACTCAGTGAGTTAGCAGTGGAACAGCAGAGTGGTGCACTGCAATACGCATGAGGCCCAGTGTGGCGAGCGCTGGTAGGGGAATGTGATGTCAGCAGCTGCTCTTTGTGTGCTTGAACTTGTCCTTGTAGAAGTTGATGGAAGCCTGCATTGTAGGAATTAAGTTCCTCAGTGAACACAACCTAATACTATGAGTTTGTTAGATGTGTACAGGGTAAAATGGACAGGTAAAGCATTGGAATAATGTAATAAAAAGACATCCAAATATAAAACGACTCCTTTATTGGAACATTAACAGGCGCCATTAAATACAGAATGCATTTACAAAGACAAGTTGCCACGAAAATAGCTATGAACTAAAATTCTCAATGAAGTCAGTCTGGTAATCCCCACCATCCTTGAAGGTGTTACGAGTACATGCCAGGGGTGCTCACCATCTGTGTGCTGTGGAATCACTTTACACAACTTTTTGACATGAGAATCATCATTAATGAGCTTGAGGTATAGTAAATGGATATCTTCAAACACAGTTCTCAAGGAAATATACAAATACAAATAAATGAACTGTAACAAATTAACACCTAAAGAACATTAAATTACTGCACTCATCGTGTGGACAGCTTGGCGTCAGTGCAGGACATGTTGGGAGTTGGAGCACTTGCAGCAGAATTCTTTTAGCAGAAAACACATTGTGCGGCAGAGAAAACTGTTGTCCTCTGATACGTGTAGTTATCTAAAATTTGTACTACTTTATTTAGTAGAGTGAAGAATACTTTCAGTACAACAGGTAATGTGGACACACAACTATGAAGAAACATTGGCCTATCGATGTGTAGTTAAAAATACTTCATTTTTCAAATGGGTTACCATAATAATCATGAACTATTTTAGGGAAAACCACCTTCACATACCTGAAGCTTTGTAACAACTGTTAATTAACAAGCAAGCCTCATTCAAAGAAACTAATTTTTACATTTACAATAATGTTCACCTGGCAATGACAACTTTATTGACAGGAGACATCACAGAAACCGCTCTAGAAATATTCAGCACCAGGGCACAACAGCCCATTCCCCTCCCTCCCCCCAAGCTCATGTAGAAGCCAAAATGCATGCTCCTAAGCACAGGTAAACACATTAGGCAATAATTACAAATGCTCAGCTGGTGTGTGCAAAATATATCTGCAACCAGTGTTAAGTGTTAAGGTCACACTCAGTACAGAGCCTTGTGGGACTCCACTCCACTGTGGGAAGTAGTGTAAGAATTACTGGCAAACCAATCACTGACAGAAAAGTTTGTATGATTGGGAGCAAGCCACAGAAATCCCACTCATGTCTTCCAATTGGTTTGATGCAGTCTGCCATGAATTCCTCTCCCGTGCCAACCTCTTCATCTCTGAATAGTACCCTACATCCTCAGTTGTTATATTTATTCCAGTCTTTCTTCCTCTAAAGTTTTTGCACTACAGTACCATGGAATTTATACCTTTATGTCTTAACACGCCCTGCAATCCTGTCACTTCATCTTGTCAGTGTTTTCCATACATTCATTTCTTCGCTGATTCTGTGTAGAGCATGATTCCTTATCTTTTCAGTCCACCAAATTTTCTATATTCTTCTGTAGCGCCACATCTCAAATGCTTGATTCTCTTCTGTTCATGCTCTATGCAGACCACGGGAGACAGTGACAAGATGCTGAACCATTCTCATGGCAGACTTCTTGCAGAGTAGGTAACCATCCAGAAATCTGCAGTGAGTTAGACACAAGGTCCTTTGTTCTGAAGATCCAGAACAGTCATCTGCTTACCATTCAATCAACCACATGCAAAGGACATTGATTTGCAGCTATCCATTTCCAGTGGGATCTTTATTATACGGGTGGAAGGGGTCAAGGCACCCATTGCAGACATGGAGGTACAAGGGAGGATGGAGTTCTTTTCCTCACATGAATAGATGAATGAAGATTGTACTGAGGCCCTGTGACAAGGTGGCAGAGGGAGTAAGACTTTTGCGAACTGCATGCTGTCACTTTGAGATGGTAAAGACCAATATTTTTTCAAAAAACTCAATGCAAGAAATTGGATTGATAGCACTTTTTCCTTTGTTGTAAATTTTCCTTTTGAATGAATATTTTAATTTATACTGTACTAGTAAATACGTCGGTCAACTAAATACATTCCAGTACCTAGAACAAAATTTGAAGATATTCGAATAATCATTATGGAGTTTTCTTTATTTGGATCTTCAGAGCAGAAGTTGCTCTAAAGAAAAAAATACTTCAAGTTGTTGAATTTAGGTGGCAGAATCGACAAAGTAAAT
This sequence comes from Schistocerca piceifrons, assembly GCF_021461385.2. Lineage (NCBI taxonomy): Eukaryota > Metazoa > Arthropoda > Insecta > Orthoptera > Acrididae > Schistocerca > Schistocerca piceifrons. The sequence goes on from NC_060138.1 coordinate 844,989,988, forward strand.
GCCTTAATTGATTAAATGAGTATCAAGAGGTGTGACGGTAAGTTGGAGGAGTAGCATCTGAAGTTTATTCAAATGAAAAACTGTGTGAAAAACTGAGAAATAAACTGAACAGACTAAAAAATACATTTAGTATTATGAAGGAGAGATATGATAAAGTGTAGACAAATAGTTAACCAGTGACAGTTCTACAGAATATTCAGGTAAAAGGTGAAGACCAAACAGACAACTTAAAGTTCAGACTTAAGCAAGGATTCTCAAACTTTGGTAATAAAAAACAAGGGGCAGGCACAAAGCAAACTGATAGTGTGAATGCTCTCAAATACTGAATATTACCTTAAGAGAGCTAGCAAATATTCCACAGTTAATCTTTCATTCTACAGCTGAGAGTATGCTGTCACCCAGTTACAGATTAAAACTCCATGCTGGACCAGGACTGAAGCTGTGAAGACATGCCACGAACACTTACAATGATCATACACTATGTGATCTAAAGTATCTGGACACCCCCAAAAACTTACTTTTTCATATTAGGTGCATTGTGCTGCCACCTACTGCCAGGTACTCCGTATCAGTGACCTCAGTAGTCATTAGACATTGTGAGAGCAGAACAGGGCGCTCTGCAGAGCTAACGGTCTTCAAACGTGGTCAGGTGATTGGGTGTCACTTGTGTCATACGTCTTTACATGAGATTTCCACACTCCTAAACATCCCTAGGTCCACTGTTTCTGACATGATAGTGAATTGGAAACATGAAGGGACACGTACAGAACACAAGCGTGCAGGCCGACCTTTTCTGTTGACTGACACAGACCACCGACAGTTGAAGAGGGTCGTAATTTGTAATAGGTAATGATGATGATGATGATGATGATGATGATTAGTTTGTGGGGCACTCAACTGTGCAGTTATCAATGCCAGTACAAAATCCCAAACTTTGCTCAGTCCAACCCACAAACACCCAGTCATCTCGATGCAGGTAATTTGTAGGCAGACATCTATCCAGAACATTACACAGGAATTCCCAACTGCATCAGGATCCATTGCAATTACTATGGCAGTTAGGCAGGAGGTGGGAAAACTCCGATTTCATGGTTGAGCGGCTGCTAATAAGCCACACATCACACTGGTAAATGACACATGATGCCTTGCTTGGTGTAAGGAGTGTAAACATTGGACAATTGAACAGTGGAAAAACGTCGTGTGGAGTGACGAATCATGGTACACATGTGGCGATCCGATGGCAGGGTGTGGGTATGGCGAATGCCAGTGAACATCATCTGCTAGCATGTATAGTGGCAACAGTAAAATTTGGAGGTGGTGGTGGTGTTATGGCGTGGTCGTGTTTTTCATGGAGGGGGCTTGCACACGCCTACAATGATGTTTTAAGCACCTTCTTACTTCCCATTGTCGAAGAGCAATTCAGGGATTGTGATTGCACCTTTCAACATGGTCGAGCACCTGTTCATAAAGCGTGGCATATGGCGGAGTGGTTACATGACAATAACATCCCTGTAATGGACTGGCCTGCATAGGTCCTGACCTGAATCCTACAGAACACCTTTGGGATGTTTTGGAAAGCTGATTTTGTGCCAGGCCTCACCGACCGACATTGATACCTCTCCTCAGTGCAGCACTCTGAAGAATGGGTTGCCATTCACCAACAAATCTTCCAGCACCTGATTCAACATATGCCTGCGAGAGTGGAAGCTGTCATCAAGGCTAAGGGTGCGCCAACACCATATTGAATTCCAGCATTACCACGAACTTTTAAGTCATTTTTTGCCAAGTGTCCGGATACTTTTGATCACACAGTGTATATAAATCTGTCATTGAATGGCCATGCCAGGAGTATTAACAGTTTTGTGTTAAGAACAAAGTATACCGCCATGAGATGCATTAATTTTCCTACAGAACAAATTGCACCAGCATGACTAACTTTTCCTCAAAGTGACACTGACTTACGGATCAATGGCAGTTGATGCATGGGCACACTTTAAAGACCAGAAAATTGCTCTACATTTTGAGCTTTTAGTCTTTTTCCACTGTACGAACAAAATACGCATTCGGCTCACTACAGTCACAACAACGTAGTCCTTTTTCAAACAGTTGCAACTTTGTGTTAGCCTTGTTAAAGATTGGGACAGCTTACAAGGGGAACTATTCAGATGCACGAGGTGGAAAATAAACCTTACCCCAAGCAGCAGTGTCAAAATGTTAAATAATTCTATCAAAAAATTTGAAATCTGTAGAACTAGAGTTCTAGAGAATGCATAAGCTGTTTGATGTTGCAAACATTTCAAAGTTAACTAAGAGGTACTGTATAGAATTTTCAGAATGATTAATATTTGGAAACAAGTTTGCACTGGAAAAAATAGAAAAACTTAACTCAGCACTTAAAAAGTTTCAGAGAGATCACAATATGTATCTCCAGTAACAAAAATATATACTGTATTCAAATTATTTATTAGATGAATGGAGTTTGTACAGACAGAATAAAAATTAGTCAAAATATCTCTCCAAGTCCTGAAATCCACAAATCCACAGAAACAACACACTCCAGTCCCACTTTTTATACAATTATTCACTTTCCAGCTGCTGTAGCAAGTGGATTTCGAAGAACCAGTATGACTGAATCCCCTCGCAGAAACATTTTTGATATGAATCTATCTTTGTTTACTGGCTTTGCCTGAAAATACCGAAATTTATAACAACAACATTATACAACGAACAATATGTCCACAATAAATAACAAGCATTCATTCAAAATTTAGAACAAAATGATCTACATATACACAGTTCCATTTGTTCTCTCATTCCTGTTAAAGCATGGAGCAATAATTAATTTCATTTAATTCCATTACATCAACTTCAAACATTTAAATATTTATTCCAACATTACCTTTTTCTTTCCTTTACCAGTTCGAGGTAACTCTGTCCACATTTCCTTGACATTTTCAAGCACCATATTGCAGTGACGATCAAAGGCTTTCACTCTACCAAGTAATTTCTTATTGTTGCGGCAGTTGATCAGTACCTATTTTTAACAGGCATTACACAAATTGATCATTAACATCACCCCCTCTTAAATATGCTTCCAAAGTAACTATATGTCAAGCACAAAACCTACAATGAATCAAATTTTATTTTTCAACTTGCACATAATTACATATTAGTTGCTCTACTGTATGTTTCCATAGACTTTCCTGTTACATTTAAGAAAGCAAATTATCATTTACTCCAAACCTGGTTCGTGTGTCTGGATTCAGAGTTCCAGTAGCTAGCCCCATCTCCACTTTCTAGCTTTCTTCTTTCCACATTTGACAATCGTAGTTCCAAAAACATGACATTAAGTTCCCTTTCACCTAAGAGTATGAAGTGTCTTTAGGATCACTGTTTTCCAGTAGGCTCATGTTTAGATTTGCTCTGCCAAATGTCTAACTGTCCAAGATTTCAAACAAGCACAACCACTGTTCTCAAAATGTTGCTTTGAACAATATCTCAAGAAATGAAATTTAGTAGTGTTTGAATATTTTCAATACCCCCCCCCCTCCACACACACACACACACACACACACACACACACACACACACACACACACACACACACACAGAGAGAGAGAGAGAGAGAGAGAGAGAGAGAGAGAGAGAGAGAGGCGCGCGCGAGCGAGCCCAAGCTCACATGACTGCCAATTCCAGCATCTACGGCCAGAATGCAACTATCACCTGGGATGCAAGCAGCAATCTCGAGGAAGCGCAGAAGGGGAAGAGATAGTACTGTACTGGTGGGGTGAGAGACGAATGCTGTCTGGTGGAGTGTGCAGGGACTAGACTGCCAGCAGGTGCAGCATCTGGTGGTTGTGGGGCATGGAGGTGGCGAAAAAAAAGGAACAGAAAAGGTGAGCAGATGTGTTGGCAGAGAGCTGCAAATGAACAGGGTGGGAGACTAGAATAGGGAGGAGATGATAGGACAGAGGAGACGAGATCTGCTGCAAACAGATCTCCTGTGCCATTTGCCCCTCACATCCCCAACCCTCCAATCACCCCCAACAACCAGCCACAAAGGAATGTCCCCTTCATCACCCAGCACCACACCAGACAAACAATTGAACCATCCTTCACCAGGGCTTTTATTACCTGTCATCGTGGCCTGAAACGAGGGACATCCTATCCGAGATACTTCCCACCCCTCCTAAAGTGGTGTTCCATTGCCCACCCAACCAGCACAACATCGTAGTACATCCATACGCCACTCTCAATCCCAACCCTTTGCCCTATGGATCATATCCCTGTGGAAGACCCAGGTGCAAAATCTGCCCAATCAACCAATCCAACACCTCTTCTCCAGTCCTGTCACAGGTTTATCTTGCATCATCAGGGGCCAGGCCGCTTGTGAAAGCAGCCATGTCATTTACCAATTCCGCTAAAACCATTGCACAGTTTTAGATTGGTATGACTACCAACCAGCTGTCCACCAGGATGAACGGCCACAACCAAACTGTGGCCCACAGCAAAGTAGACCATCCTGAGGCACAACATGCAGCTGAACATAACACCCTTGATTTCAATTGCTGCTTCACTGCCCAATTCATCTGGATCTTTCCCTCCTACCACCAGCTTTTCTGAACTGCACAGGGCCTCAACCTATTGTAATGTATGGTCCCTACACCCTCCATCCAACAGTTATCACCGTTCTGTCCTACCGACTCCTCCTCATTCCCATCTCCCACCCTGTTTATTTGCAGCCCTCTGCCAATGCATCAGCCCGTCTTTTCCTGCTTCTCACCTTTTCCGCACCTTTTTCCCCACTTCCCTGCCCTACAACCTCCTGACGCTCTGTCTGTTGGCAGTCTAGTCCCTGCACACTCCACCAGACAGCATTTGTCTCTCCTTCCTTTTGCCCGTCCCCCCTAGATTGCTGCTTGCATCCCATGTGATAGTTGCATACAGCCCGATACGCTTGAGTTGGTGGTCATATGTGACGTGCTTGCTTGTGTGTGTATGAATGGTGTTTGTGTCTCTCTTTTACTGACAAAGGCTGTGGTTGAAAGCTTTATGTGAATGTCTTTATTGTACCTGTCTGCAACCTGACATCTTTTCTTTACAGGAAGTAGAAATGTCTTTTCCTAGTGTTAAAAGTACGGTTTCTAATTTTCAATGTTAATGGCAATCCACACGACAGGATCTTCCAAGTACGGCTGACTGACTTGCACACTGAATTTCCCAGCACTTTTACTCCACACTTGTGAAATCATACTGGTGAACCAGCATTGGTGAACACTCCATCCACTCTACCTAATGTTTTGATCAAGAAATATGCATAAGGTTTAATGTAAGTCATTTTTCCCAAAACACTTGTCCCGCAGTACTGTTGGAGGAACAATATCCTTTGCTGGAGACAAGCATTTGCTGCTTGAAATCAACAGACCGTCAAGCATACCCGGTTAGCCTATTTGACAAAGCATTGCCTGTAAGCAGCAAAAATCTTTGTTGAACAGATACTTTACCTACCAGATATATTTAAGTAGCAGGTACTGTCTAGATCTTGACTGACCTAATAGACAAAACGAAAATTCTACAAACAAAACAAATTGTGAGAAAAAAATTGGTCAGTGCTTACTTTAAGAAGACAACATATTTAGTGTGACCAACAGACCCACGTGAAAGTGAAAAGGAAGACACTATCTTAGGTTCCAGAACAGCTAACTCTTTTCTTCTAGACGAGAGAGGGTTAGTGTGTGGAAAGCTGGAAATGAAGCACTGCGCACTCTCATCCCAGGGTGAGAGGGATCCACCTGTAACAGGATCAAGGCTAGACCAAGAATCTGCCATTGATTTCAGTGGCCTGCTCTTCCATTTTTATTTCCCCCCAAGGAAGGAACTAATAGCTACCATACTATCAAAGGATTGGGGGTGACTATGCCCAGAGAAAAAAAAAATTGTCAGTTGTTATCACTTTTATTAACAACATGCTTTTTACAGAATTACTGGTGTGCAAGTGGGGACCAAATTCCAAAAATACCTTTTATCAGGTATCTTCGGAGTTTGGTCCCCACTTGCACACCAGTAATTCTGTAAAACAACACATATTCAATAATATCTACTACATCTACATCGACAGATACTGTGCAAACTATCATATGGTGTGTTGCGGAAGGTACCCTGTACCACTATTTGCCATTTCCTTTCCTGTTCCACTCGCAAATAGAGCGAGGGAAAAATGACTGTCTATATTTTTTGTTTTTTTTTTTTTTGTGATTTTCGGGCGCACAACTTCAATGGTCATTAGCGCCCTGACTACTCTAAGAATGCACCGCGAGACACAAGTTGACAACAACAACTAAAAGGGAAAACACAATAAAAGACAGACTGACAGGCATAGGATTAAAAAACATCATCAAATGTCCTTAGCGAGGTTTGTCAAATTGATAAAACAAAGAACACGAGCAGCTGCTCGTGGGTCATCCGCTAAAATGGCATCTAAAGTATTAGGCAGGTTAAGATCGAGGCGCAGTGTGGTAAGATCTGGACAGGACATTAAAATGTGTCTAACCGTCAGCAAGTGCCCACATGGGCAGAACGGCGCCGGCGCAGCCGTCAGCAGATGGCGATGGCTGAACCGGCAGTGTCCAATTCTTAACCTTGCTAAAACGACCTCCTCCCGCCGAGAAGGGCGTGAGGAGGACGTCCAAGCCACGGGAAGAGGTTTTAAGGCCCGAAGCTTGTTGTCGGTAAGTGCAGCCCAATCGGCATGCAACAGCGAGACAACGCGCCGACAAATGACCCTGCTAACATCGGATGAAGGGACACAACAAGAAGCTGTCCGAGGCTCGAGGACCGCAGCCTTGGCCGCGGCATCTGCAGCTTCGTTCCCAGGGATACCGACATGGCCAGGAACCCACATAAAGCTAACCGGCGTACCGACGTCCACCAGCTGCTGAAGAGAGCGTTGGATCCGGTGTACGAAAGGGTGAACCGGGTACGGATCACTGAGGCTCTGGATGGCGCTCAGGGAATCTGAGCAGATGACATAAGCAGAATGTCGGTGGCGGCAGATGTAAAGAACAGCCTGGTAGAGGGCAAAGAGCTCAGCTGTGAAGACCGAACAATGGCCATGGAGCCGGTATTGGAAATTTTGTGCCCCGACAATAAAGGAACACCCGACCCCGTCATTGGTCTTAGAGCCATCTGTATAAATGAAAGTCATGTCGAACTTCGAACGAAGTTCCAAAAAACGGGAGTGGTAGACCGAACCGGGGGTGACCTCTTTTGGGAGCGAGCTGAGGTCGAGGTGAACGCGGACCTGAGCCTGGAGCCAAGGTGGCGTGCGGCTCTCGCCCACTCGAAAGGTTGCAGGGAGTGAAAAATGAAGGTGTTGAAGGAGGCGACGAAAGCGAACTCCAGGGGGTAGCAAGGCAGAGACATACAACCCGTATTGAAGGTCAAGAGAGTCGTCAAAAAAGGAACGATAAGACGGATGGTCGGGCATTGACAGTAGCCGACAGGCATACCGACAAAGCAGTATATCGCGCCGGTAGGTGAGTGGCAATTCGCCAGCGTCAGCATGAAGACTCTCTACGGGACTGGTATAAAATGCTCCGATCGCAAGTCGTAAACCCCGATGTTGTATGGAGTTGAGGCGGCGTAAGATGGATGGCCGTGCAGAGGAGTATACGAAGCTCCCATAATTCAGCTTGGAGCGGACGATCGACCGATATAGACGAAGTAGGACGGTTCGATCCGCTCCCCACGACATACCACTGAGAACACGGAGGACATTTAAAGAACGGGTACAACGGGCGGCCAAATATGACACATGTGGAGACCAGCTAAGTTTCCTGTCAAAGGTAAGGCCTAAAAATTTGATTGTCTCCACGAGTGGGAGAGCAACGGGACCGAGTCGTAAGGACGGTGGGAGAAACTCTTTGTAGCGCCAGAAGTTAATACAGACCGTCTTCTCGGCAGAAAAACGGAAGCCATTGGCGACACTCCAGGAGTAAAGACGGTCAAGAGAACGCTGAAGACAGCGCTCCAGGACACGTGTACACTGCGCGCTGCAATAGATGGTAAAATCGTCCACGAAAAGGGAGCCTGATACATCAGCTGGGAGGCAATCCATTATTGGATTGATCGCGATGGCGAAGAGAGCGACGCTCAAAACTGAGCCCTGTGGCACCCCATTCTCCTGGCGAAAGGTGTCGGACAGGACAGAACCCACACGTACCCGAAACTGTCGATCCATTAAAAAGGAACGAATAAAAAGAGGGAGGCGACCGCGAAAGCCCCATGTATGCATGGTGCGGAGAATGCCCGCCCTCCAACAGGTGTCGTAAGCCTTCTCCAAATCAAAGAACACAGCCGCGGTCGGGCGCTTCCGCAAGAAGTTATTCATAATGAAGGTCGACAAGGTAACCAGATGGTCAACAGCAGAGCGGCGCCTTCGAAATCCACATTGTACATTGGTAAGTAGGCGTCGAGACTCGAGCAGCCAAACCAATCGAGAGTTAACCATTCGCTCCATCACTTTACAGACACAGCTGGTAAGCGAGATAGGTCGATAACTGGAAGGCAAGTGCTTGTCCTTCCCCGGCTTAGGAATCGGGACAACAATAGACTCGCGCCAGCATGCGGGAACATGTCCCTCAATCCAGATGCGATTGTATGTACGAAGAAGAAAACCTTTACCCGCAGGAGAAAGGTTCTTCAGCATCTGAATATGAATAGAATCAGGCCCTGGAGCGGAGGACCGTGATCGGCCAAGTGCGGTTTCGAGTTCCCGCATGGTGAATGGGGCATTATAACTTTCACAATTCGAGGAGCGGAAGTCAGGTGGCCTAGCCTCCTCTGCCTGTTTGCGGGGGAGGAAGGCAGGGTGGTAATGAGCGGAGCTCGAAACCTCGGCGAAAAAGCGGCCGAATGCATTGGAGACAGCCTCAGGGGCCACAAGGACTTCATTCGCGACCTTCAAGCCAGAAACTGGGGAGTGGACCTTAGTGCCAGATAGCCGGCGCAGGCTACCCCAGACAACAGAAGAAGGAGTAGAACTGTTGAAGGTGCTTGTGAAAGCAGCCCAGCTGGCTTTCTTGCTTTCTTTAATAATACGACGACACTGAGCACGTAATCGTTTATAATTAATACAATTCGCCACTGTAGGGTGGCGTTTAAAGGTGCGTAAAGCACGTCGACGAGCACGTAAAGCCTCTCTACATGCTGCGGTCCACCAGGGGACCGGTACGCGACGTGGAGAAGTAGGGTGAGGGATGGAAGATTCAGCAGCAGCGAGAATGACTTCCGTGAGGTGTGCGACCTGACAATCGCAGCTTGTGAAGGTTTGATCCTGAAAGGTCGCCCTGGAAGAGAAGAGCCCCCAGTCTGCCTTGGAGAGGGTCCAACGAGAGGAGCACGGAGAGGGAGTATGCTGCAGGAGATGGATAACACACGGGAAGTGGTCGCTCGAATATGTATCAGCAAGTGCATACCACTCAAACTGGCGTGCAAGTTGGGGAGTACATATAGAGAGGTCTAAATGGGAATAGGTATGAGATGTGTCCGAAAGAAAAGTAGGGGCGCCAGTATTGAGGCAGACAAGATTGAGCTGGTTGAAAAAGTCTGCTAACAAGGAGCCCCTCGGGCAGGATGCTGGAGAGCCCCAAAGAGGATGGTGGGCATTGAAGTCTCCAGTTAACAAAAATGGTGCAGGTAGCTGAGCAATAAGTTGCGTCATGTCTGCCCTGGTAACGGCAGATGACGATGGAGCGTAAACGGTACAAAAGGAAAACGTAAAAGTGGGGAGAGTAATGCGGATGGCAACTGCCTGCAGGCCGGTGTGCAACGTGATGGGATCGTAGTAAATATCATCCCGGACCAGCAACATAACCCCTCCATGAGCTGGGATACCTACCACAGGGGGTAGGTCAAAACGCACAGAGGTGTAGTGTGCCAAGGCAATTTGATCGCATGGGCGTAGCTTCATTTCCTGGAGGGCTACGACGAGCGGACGATGCAAGCGGAGCAGCAACTTCAAGTCCTCTCGGTTGGAGCGAATGCTGCGAATATTCCAGTTAATAAGTGCCATCGTAAGAAAAGGAAGATGAGAGAAGGGGTCACCTCGAAGGCCGCTTAGGGCCTGGCTTCGAGCGAGCACTGCCGCCGCTAGCAGGAGGCGGACAGTCATCGTCCATGGGGTCTATAGGGTCATCGGCCATCTCGGGAGGATGGCCGGGAGGGGGAGCTTCCTCCGCCGGTGAACGGCCAGATGTTCGGCTACCAGCGGTGCGGCCAGGCGAAACGGATGACGGCCTGGGGCGGCAACCGCTGGGTGGCGCAGGAGAAGAAAGGCGCCGCGGCGGAGAAGGAGAACTGTGCTTCCTATGCGCCTTTTTAGAAGGACGTTTGGTGGAAGTACCGGTCGAAGGCTGGGAGGTCGAGGGACGGAGGAAGTCTGCACGAGATGGTTCCTTCTTGAAGGCCCGTGCATCTGACTTCGGGGTCTTCGACTGAGCAGAAGCTGAGGAAGTGGCTGGTGTCTGTGGGGTGATGGGAGGAAGAGGAGACGTCGACCGCGCGATCTTAGCACTGGCCGAACGGACGACCGTGGTGCTGAAGGTCAGATCGCATGTCTGGGTTGCTACCTCCCGGGTAGTCCGAGGAGAGGCGAGGACAGTGCTGTATTTCCCCGCTGGGAGCAGCGTGGGCTTCCTACTAGCCAATAGCTTGCGAGCAGCCGAGGTGGACACTTTCTCTTTGACTCGAATTTCCTGGATACAGCGTTCTTCCTTATAGACAGGACAGTCGCGGGAGGATGCGGCATGGTCACCCTGACAGTTCACACAACGAGGAGACGGAGGTGGACAGTCACCCTCATGGGCATCCCTGCCACAAGTGACACATTTAGCCGCATTGGAGCAAGACTGTCGAGTGTGATTGAAACGCTGACACTGGTAGCAGCGCGTAGGTGTCGGGACATAGGGGCGAACAGAAATAACCTCGTAGCCCGCTTTGATGCGCGATGGCAGCTTAACACTATCGAAGGTTAAGAAAAGTGTCCGGGTCGGTACAAGGTCATTGTTGACCTTTTTCATGACCCGATGGACAGCCGTCACGCCCTGCTCAGCGAGGAAAGATTGAAGCTCCTCGTCAGTCAATCCGTCGAGAGAGCTACTATAGACTACACCACGAGACGAATTCAAGGTGCGGTGGGCCTCCACCCGGACAGGGAACGTGTACAAGAGTGTGGCCCGAAGCAGTTTTTGTGCCTGAAAGGCACTCTCAGTTTCTAGTAATAAGGTACCGTTACGCAACCTGGTACAAGATTTGACAGATCCGGCTATGGCATCTACGCCCTTCTGGATAACGAAAGGGTTGACAGAGGCAAAATCCTTTCCGTCCTCAGATCGAGAAACTACGAGGAACTGTGGGGCAGGCGGTAGTACTTTTGTCACAGTTGGCTGGTCACGTTTCCGTTTGTGGGTCAAAGTCGAAAGCGATGGAGTAGAGTCCATTGCGGAGGAATCCCCCATGATTGCCAGCGTCTCCGATGGCACGCTCCTTCCTTGTGGGGACCCTCTCAGAGGGCACTCCCGCCTTAGGTGAATGTTTACACCTCAGGTCACACCTCCCGAGAAACAGACGGAGGGACCAATCGGCATGGTCAGAAGGTATCAGCTCAGGCAATCACCCCTCCCCGGGCCTGGCCTTTACCAGGGGGTACGCGCGTGCCTTACATGTCTACCCAGGGCGGGGACTTACGCGTTACCCCGTCACCGGCTACGCGTGCGAACGCGTGGGTCGGCCTTCAGACACGCACGGGGAGGAAGGAAGAAGAGGAAAAAGAAGAGAGAGGGAGAAAGAGGACAGACTGTCTCAAACGCCGAGGCGGAGACCAGAGAAAGCAAGGAGAAGAAGGCAATGAGAAAGCAAGGAGAAGGAGGCAATGAGAAGGCAAGGAGAAGAAGGCAATGAGAAGGCAAGGAGAAGAAGGCAATGAGAAGGCAAGGAGAAAAAGGCAATGAGAAGGCAAGGAGAAGTCAAGGGAAAGAGTAAGGAAGACAGTGAAGTAGAGAAGAGCAAAGAAAGGAACCAACAAAAGGAAGGAAGAAACGAGAAGAGAAAAACCAAAAAGACCACGATTATAGGTCGTGAAACCGTCCGTCTCCGGACGCAGGCGCTAACTACCCCCGTGAGGGGGATGGACTCCTTTTAGTCGCCTCTTACGACAGGCAGGAATACCTCGGGCCTATTCTTACCCCGGACCCGCAGGGGTAGACTGTCTATATGCCTCCTTATCAGCCCCAATTTCTCTAATCTTATTTTTGTGGTCCTTACACACAATGTATGTTGGAGGCAGTAGAATCATTCAGCAGTCAACTTCAGTGGTGGTTCTCTAAATTTTCTCAATGATGTTTCTCGAAAAGAATGTTGCTTTCCCTCCAGGGATTGCCATTCGAGTTCCCAAAGCATATCTGTAACACTTATGTGTTGTCCGAACCTAGCAGTAACAAACCTAGCAGCCACTCTGAATTGCTTAAGAAGTGTTCAAGCCACTCGTATCTGTGAACTTATTCCATATGCAACCTGCAGTGAGCTACCGTGTTAAACGATTTCTGGAAATCTAGAAATATGGACTCTGTCTGTTGCTCTTCATCCATAATTTGCAGCTTATCATGTAAGAAAGTACTTTTGGCCACCACTAGAAAGATTAAGCAATGTGAATTTTGTTATTTGTTGACAACTTATTAACAAAATACATTTTAAGGAGACACTGGTGTCCAAGTGTGGTCAAGAACCCAAAAATATTGAATACGACATTCACTGTGTGTGTGTGTGTGTGTGTGTGTGTGTGTGTGTGTGTGTGTTTGTTTTTTTTTTTTTAGGGCGCAAAAACAACTGGGGTCATAAGCACCCAAGTCAAAACTATAGAACACAAAGACAGAGAGGAGTTAAGAAACAACTACACGTCAGTCCCAGTTGACATTAACAGAGGACAAATAAAAACAGGGACATGAAGAAAGGGCTATAAAATACACCATAGAGAAATGGATGTCCAGGACTAAAAATTAAATGGCGTTCACCATATCACTACGATGGATAAAAAGTAAAATACAGTCGACAGCTCATGCGTCGTTTGCTAAAACGGCCAATAATTAAGACGGGCATTCCGTCAGGACATGGTGGACAGTTAAAACTTTGGTGCAATGTGCACAAAGTGGCAGGGTAACGCCACTTAACAAATGGCGATGGTTAAAATGACAGTGGCCCATGCGCAACCTAGTTAAAATGACCTCTTCCCGGGGAGAGGGTCGAGAGGTGGTCATACAAGCCGCTGGGAGAGGCTTAATAATCTGTAGTTTATTCCCATGAAGGGAGGACCAATGGCGATGCCAAAGCAACACCACCCCCTGACAGACGACAACACAGATCATTGGAGGGCATATTGGAACTAGTGGGCTGAGGTACAAGTAGCCTTGGCAGCACCCTCGTTTCATGGCAGACTGACATGACCAGCAACCCACATGAACATCACAGTATCTCCATCAAGAGTGAGCAAGTGACTGTTTTACTGGATCCGTTGCACTAAGGGATGGGTGGTGTACAGCGCACAGAGACTTTGAAGGGCACTGAGAGAGTGAGCAGAGAACACAACTGAAAAACCTGTGTCGCTGGTTGTACTCCATGGCCTGATACGGGACAAAGAGCTCGGTTGTAAATACTGAGCAGTGTGCCGAAAGCAGATACAAACACATCGACGCCAATGACGAAGGCGCACCCAACACTATGGCCAGTCTGAGAACCATCAGTGTATACAAACATACTATTGCAAAGTTCCATGCGAAGGTCGTGAAACTGAAGGCGATAGATCGAGGCTGGAGTAGTGTCCATAGAAAGTGAATAAAGGCCAAGGTGAACACAGGCCACTGCACGAAGCCAAGGTCGTGAAGGGTTCACATCCACTGGGAAAGTTGCAGATAGTACGAAGTTAAGCCCCCAGAGGGAGTGGTTAAAGCAGACTCCAGAAGGTAACACAGAACAGGGACAATCAAAGGAGTCATCGAAGAAAGAGGCATAGGCTTGATGGCCACACATTGCTGACAAACAGCTTGCATACCTGCTGAGCAGAAAGTCACAGTGGTAGGACAGTGGTAGTTCGCCAGCTTCAGGATACAGACTCAACTGGGCTAGTTTAAAAGGCACCATTGGCCAAACGGATGCCACAATGGTGGATACTTTTGAGACAGCGTTAGAGGGGCGGACGTGCAGATGCATAACAAAGCACCCCTAGTCTAGTTTTGAACAGACATGGGACCAGAACAAGCAGAGGAGGGTGGTTCGATCTGCACTCCAAGAAGTACCATTGAGGTCACATAGGATACAAAAGGACTGCGTACAGTGAGCTGCCAGGTAAGACACATGGGAGAACCACGAGTGTTTCCTATTGAGCATGAGCTGCAGGAATTTCACAGTTTCAACTAACAGAAAAGCAACAGGACCAAGGCGTAAAGAGGGCTGTCATAAATTCATACAAATGGTTTTGTCAGTGGAAAAACGAAAGCCATTGTAGATTCTCCATGAGTAAAGACGATCAAGACATGGCTGAAGACACCGTTCAATGAGACAGGTCTGTTGAGAATTGCAATAGATGGAAAAATCGTCAACAAAAAGGGAGCCGGAGATGGCCGGTGGGAGACAGGCCATTATAGGGTTAATGGTGATAGCAAAGAGGATGATGCTCTGGACAGAACCCCGAGGCACACCGTTTTCCTCAATAAAGGTGTCCAACAAGGCAGAACCCACACACACCTTGACAACTCTCTTCCTCAAGGAAGCAGGGCAGGCAGGGCAGGCAGCCACGGAGGCCCCACGTGTAGAGAGTACGGAGGACACCAGCTCTCCAGCAGGTGTTGTAGGCCTTCTCCAAATTGAAAAACACAGCCACAGTCTGGGATTTCTGCAGAAAACCATTCATGATGGATGGAAAAAGCGACAGGATGGTCAACTGCAGAACGGCGCACTCTAAATCCACAATGTGCTACAACTAGTAAATTGTGCGACTCGAGCCACCATACAAGCCGGGCACGAATCATGTGTTCCATCACCTTGCAACCACAGCTGGTGAGAGATGGTGCAGTAGCTAGAAGGAAGGCATTTGTCCTTACCAGACTTAGGTATGGTATTACATATAGATGGGCAAACTCTTTCATCCTTGGGAACTAGCTCACTGGTGATCGCTCTTTTTTGGGAACCGTTCATTTTTACTCTTGCACCACACATTTGCACTTGGTCTTACGAAAAATTAGTACTATAGGTGACTGAAGATGGAAGGTGACAAGAGGGGGCACTTGCCTCCCTCTGGAGTACTGAATTTTTATTCATAACAGGATTCTCACACAATTTTTGTGATTCTGCAAAACCTCTCGTTTAGCCAACTGTAGCATTATGTGGCTGATCACAGTGAAATAATATAGGGTGGTGCACGAAAAACCGGTCCCGAGTACAGACTTCTTGCCAGTTGCGCACAATTTGTTGATCACTATGAGCAGAATAGATAAACATGTAATAATTAGGCAGTGAAGAAATAACAAGAAAGCTAATGCAAACAACAACTTCGAAACAATAGATGTTGATTGGTGGGCGAAACTGAGCAGTCTCGTACACGGGGCCGACTTTTTGTGCACCACCCTGTACCACTGAAATAATATTGTAGAAGTTATCATATTCTCTTTACAAAATGTGACACCAGACACTCGATTATGGAGCGGCGGCTTCATCTGGTTGTAAGTCGATCTGCCTTCCACAACAATGACAATGCCCTTTTACCTTGGATTAAAAAAAAAAAAGTAGAAGAAGAATGAAAAATGGCACTCATGTGTGCTGTGCCGACTTCCTTTGCATGTGTAATAATAAAAAATCTTGCCTTTTTACAAGTATTTCTTTTGCTATTTATCGAAATAGTGAAGTAAGCTGATATGCCATTTTGTTACCTGAAAAAAATTTATGTATTTACCACATAATTTTTATGTAATTATAAAATACATTTTAATTAACGGTCATGGATGCTGAATAAAATACGAAAAGAACCAGAAGTTCAGATTTAAAAAAAAAAAAGGTTGGAAATTTATCTAGAATGGGCGTGTGCAGCAAATGAAATAAACAACAACTCGATACTGAACTAACTACGATCAGTCGGCAGTGGAACTGCGAAGAGTGGTCATGTGAAGGAGGCCGAGGCCGAGGCCAAGGCCGAGGCCAAGGCCGAGGCCAAGGCCGAGGCCAAGGCCGAGGCCAAGGCCGAGGCCAAGGCCGAGGCCGAGGCAGGCAGGAATGGGACCAACGCTGGAACGAGACCGGCGGACGTGCCGTTGCAGGAACGAGACCGACCGTTTCCCGTTCCTTGGAACTATATGTAGAAATTCGCGGCCGAAGTGAACTATGAAAGACCTTTCCTTAGAATTCATTCCTCACTCTTTCTATTCATTTCTGTGAAACGTTCCTTTGAACCTATTAGTTCACGAACGACCCATCTTTAGTATGACAGTGGCTTCATGCAAGCGTTTAGGAAACATACCCTCTGCTGAGAGACGGTTGTACAAACTATGCAGAACGTTCTTGCCCACAGGAGAAAGGTGTTGCAACATCTGAATGTTGACAGCGTCTGACCCTGGGGCAGAGGATCGAGATGAACTGAGAGCATGATCTAGCTCTCTCATAGTAAAGGTGGCATTGTAGCATTCATGATTCTGAGAAGATAGGTTCACTGAAATGCCATATCAATTGGACTTTAGATTTTGGGTTAAGCTACGCTGAAAAGACGAAAACAAAGAAGATTTAATTTGAAATAAATAATTTCTTCATCTATAACAGGTGGGCATAAGGGGTAAACAGTTACGTCTGAAACTTGTGACCCACCATAAATAAACTGACCATTGCCTAAAAGACAGCTACCTTGTTTTCATTATCAGCATATCCAACTTAAGTTTCCTGTGTGCAACACAAACACCTTCGCAATGGATACTGGAAAGAAAGGATAACATATATTTAACTGTAACAACCACTGTCTATAAAAGTCTTCGCTTCATGTAGTTAGTGATTATTACATTGTACATGGTGGGATTTTAATGGGTACTCTATTACCTCTGAGACATCGCAACCATATTTCAACAATACACATGTTGACAATTCTACCAATAACTGTAATATATTCTCTGCTTCTGCAAACAATAGGCATAGTTCATATCAATTCAGGCAGACTAGAAAAAATCTTACCTTCATAGTCTCTGATGTTACTGGATTTAGCGTACGTTAAAATGAAGGACTAAGTAAGGAACACTAATTTATTGTTTTCGCCAAAAAAAATTTCTGCTCTGAGATACAGCCCTCCAAAGATGACACTGCACATACCATTTTGAAGATGAAAATTTTGGAAAAAATTTTAAAATGCTGTATCTCTGGAACAGTTCTAGACATTTTGTTCGGGTATTTTTATTTGAAAGATAATTGCTTTATTATTACAAAGAAATCCTCCATTTGGACTTATCTGTCAAAGTTCTTTTGCTATACTGTTCTGAACTTTTTTTATATAATTCATGGAAATATTTTGTTTTTCAACAATGCCAATCCATAAAATATTGTTTTTATTTCTGTAGTACCATATAGTTCTATATTCCCTGAAAAGGAGAGCTACCACTTTTCGGCTGAACAGGTTTTATAAACAACTGAAATTTTTGCCATACATAAAACCTATTTTATTACCACATTATCATGTTAACAGGCCCATAAAAATCAAAACATAGCCTTATTTAACATAATTTTAGGTTTGAAAGATAAATAAGAGACTCATTTTCCAAGAATTTTAAATGGTTCCAAAATGTACGTGATTGATCCAAATTTTCAATTTATACAACTTCTGTGCACTCTGTTTTGTACTGAAATTTGCCAGTCAATGAACTAAAAATGCATTCCACTGCTTCAGTATCTTCATTTTATATAGAGTGATGCCTGCCTGTTGAACCAAAAGGAATAGGAGCACTTACAATCTTCAAAACATTGTGAACAAGAAGTGAGTCCTGATGGCGCTGTTTCTGTCCTTCAGCTGGAAACCTATATCCAGCAGCTGGTCCATATGGTAGCATAAAGTTCACTAAAATTTCGCTTAACTCTTAACTGGTGTTTATAATCTCTCCAACCCACCAGTCAGTCAGTCAGTCACAGTCACACACACGTCACAAACATCCCCCTTTCTCAGGTTGTGAATCTGAATATTATCCTGCTGTTTCTGAGGTGTTGGCTGAATGAACAAAATTTCTTCTTTCTTGCTCTTTAAAGTGAATAATATGAGTTCATCCATCATTTTGAGTCCAAAAATGTGTCTTCTGAATTCCTTCCACAGGAGTAGTTTGTTTGGACCATTCTTAATTTTTCTGCTCACAGAATTCTTGGATTTCCTCTTCGGACAAAAGAATGAAGAATGTGTAAGATTTAATGACTCTCATAAAATCCTCAGCATTCTGAATCGCAGCTGTATTTGGTCTGGAAGATTGTTTTGTAACATGGTGCTTCAGCAGGCCGGCTACACAATCACAAGACCCCTTCCCGTGACCAGTAGCACTGCATACCCAGTCAGTTGGCACAAGAGACTTACTCCATTCAAACAGCTGGTAGCAATTTTTAAAATGACGAGGAGCACCATCAGAAATAATGATGATCTTCTTTACCCCAGCTTGCAGCTAAAGAATTTTGCACATCACTAGCAAAGCATGTGCTGAGTCATGGCCTGTGTCATCACTTATAACTACAACACTTGTGGCCTTGTTTTGAAAATATGTCACTCCTGTAAAAATTGAAACCTGGTCACTACTCCAACGATACCTTTATACTTCTTGTGGGAGAATTACAGACCAGTTCTCAGCAAAATCACAGTGAAGCAGTTAACATATTTCTTCAGCCTGTACATTCTTTCACTTCTGCAATGTGGTGTTGTTGCAATTTCTTCAGATGCTGGTGTGCTACTGCTTCCACTGACCATTTACCAAGTTCATCAATGAAACTGTCAAAGGCAACAGTTGTCTTAATTAGTTTATTTTCCTCCCATGTTGCATATGTAATTTTGGCAGAGTTATCTGTCACGTCTTCTAGGCCAAGTGTCTTAAGACAGTCCTCCCTTTCCGAGCCAGTCAACACATTCTTGAAACATACAAGTCTTTCACTTTACATCAGAGACTACTAATTACTTCACACACCCGATCAAGGTGTCGTATGTCATGTGTTCCAGGAAGTTCTTCAAAGTTAGCACAAAAAGTTCAAAATTTGCGCAGTACATACATAAACAGACATCTCTAGGTGGGTGTGGAACCATCCACTTAGGTTGTAGTGAATACAATTTTGATCTTCCAATTTGTGAAGTTGTATAGGTCCTCTTATAAACTGCAAACATTTCTTTAATACTGTGAGTCTTGTACCTCTTCACTTTCACAACTTTTTGACCTTCAACTATTACAGTTATAGTGTCTTCTTGTTGGCACTCAGGTGAGAAGTCCCATTTATCTTCCAGATAAAATGACTGCACTATTTGAACTTGAGCTGCTTCTACAGGATGACCATAATAGGGATCTGTCTTCCAAAGACTCCTTTACAGACCTCACATTTCTTGATTTGTCTACCATGTACTGGTGGAATGTGGTTCAAATTTTTTTTCTTTGAAAATGTCTCTGGAATAATAGTTAAAACTTGCAGCTTTTCACTGTAGGCTGCACAATATTCAACAGCTGAATTGATATTTGTGAAAAATTCCTGGCAAGAGTGCTTTGGTTCATTTTCTTCTGAAGATAGAATTTCTACTTTGAAGAGTGTGGTCAGTTTTGCAGCAGTGTATTCATCCACAACTTTAGTAATTTCTCTCTGATTTTTTGATGCATAGAGCTTATGACTCGAATTCACTGACCATGGTTTCTTAACAGGACTAACACTTACCTCTGTAATTGACACATTCAGGGTATTTAATTCTTCCTCTACTGATGTAAAATCTGAATCATCTGCACCATGGGAGGCTTCACCTTGTTCAGATACTATCATTGTTGTTATTCTGTCAAAACATTTAGAACACAATAAGTCATCCCTGGAAACCTCTTCACTTTGAAACAGAGTCTTCAAATGAGAACTTTTATTCCAAACCTGAAAAAAGTCTCTTTTTGTTTGTCTTATATATCATTCTTTTATGGATATGCAAATAGTCAGCACACTTCACTTTCCTGTGGCCCCAGTCAGAAGACATTTCATAGTCCTTTTCACAAAACACACTGCAACTGTGTCAGCTGACAAATTCCTCATGAAAACACAGAACTAGTACACAAATTAGCACTGAAAAACTAAAATATGGAAACGTGCAATGAACAACCACAACAAAGAAGCTGACAAGAAACTACAACAAAGTAAGAAATATTTGCAACAATGAAAATGAAAAGAAATAACAAACAAATAAAGTGATAAGAAAAAAACTGCAAAAAGGCAATAGAAATAAACATTGTAACAAAGAAATTAGTAATAAACAACATCATTAAAGATATACATTACCCTTTAAAGTTAAAAAAAATGATTTTTTAAATGTAACCTGTCCAACTTAAAACTGGAAACTGTCCTTTATAGAGAATATAGTACTACATGGTACTAATCAACATTTTTGAAAAAAGAATTTTACTGTAAATTCGAAAAAAATTCAAAAGGTGACAGTAACAAAACTTGGACAGATATGTCCAAATGGAGGATACCACTGTAATCATAAAGCAATTATCTTTCAAATAAAAAAAACTGTAACAAAATATCTATAACTGTTCCAGAGATACAGAATTTTAGAAATTTTTCTGAAATTTGCATCTTCAAAATGGTATTCACAGTGTCATCTTTGGAGGCCTGTATCTCAGGGCAGGAATTTTTTTGGAAAAACAAAAAAAATGTGTTTCTTTCTTACTTCTGAATTTTAACATAGGCTAAATTCAGTAACACCCCCCCCCCCCCCCCGAAGTGATACAGATTATGCCAAAATATTGGTGGTTTTTCGGATGAAAACCAGTAATTTCTACTTTTAAGCAGACTTTAACAACCAAATTTTGTTCTACAAATTTCAGAAACCTCGTCAAACATTAAATGGTCAATAAGGACACACACACACACACACACACACAGGTATATTGTCCTGGTCACTACATTTGTTCTGGCACTGCAGCTCAAACGGGATGAGGTGTTGTACCAAATGGAGTACACAAGGAGAGAAAAGAATGCTGAAGATTAGATGGGTAGATCACATAACTAATGAGGAAGTATTGAATAGGATTGAGGAGAACAGAAGTTTGTGGCACAACTTCACCAGAAGAAGGGATCGGTTGGTAGGACATGTTCTGAGGCATCAAGAGATCACCAATTTAGTATTGGAGGGCAGCGTGGAGGGTAAAATCATAGAGGGAGACCAAGAGATGAATACACTAAGCAGATTCAGAAGGATGTAGGTTGCGGTAGGTACTGGGAGATGAAGAAGCTTGCACAGGATAGAGTAGCATGGAGAGCTGCATCAAACCAGTCTCAGGACTGAAGACAACAATAACAACAACAACAACAACAACAACAACAACGAGAGAATGGGGGGAGTGGTTGACTGTTGGGAAGGAAAGGCAGCAGGCACAAGGCACAGGATTGTGAAGACGATCACATTCTTACATGATATTGCAACATACACTCTGATTCCATAAACATCCTGGCGTATCTCCACTAGCCCATGATAAATACTATGGAAATGCAGTAAGAATGCACATTCGACAAGCAGCAACCGCTCCCTCACCTATTTTCCCAGCATTCCTAAACACCCAACATCTTGCATTGATTAGATAAAGATTTTTGTAGGATGTTCCAGCTATAATATCCCCTCAGGTCTTCAGTTCACAAAGTAGTCAGAAACCCTGACAACTAACACTGTTAACCTTAGATGGTTTTGCAACTGCAGATGCATTGTTATGTTTACATGAAACAAGTAAACAGAACAAAAATGACCTTATTCCACTACTGCATGTTATTTATTGTTTATTGCGTGTTGAAATAATGTTCTAGTATGCTTCACCCAATTAGGAATGATTCTGTGCCTCTACCCCCATACACACACTTTTAATATGCAGCCCACTGAACAGTAGGGAAAAAAAATCAACAGCCTAATTAAGGATTTGGCTTATGTTTTATATTGTATTCTGAGCTAAAAGACATGTAACCTCACCAATCACAAGTTAGGACTCATATCAACAAAGTTAAATTCATGAAGTTTTCTGAAGCAACTGCAGTAGATAATGAGATGCATCTAATAAAAATTAAGTTGGTTGCTTGACCATTTTTAAATATTTTGGTTTTTTATGTGTGATTATGCTTTAATTGGGAAGGTCAAAACAGCTTCAAAAAAATTTTACCTTGCACCATTACTGAATTGTGGTATAAGCGCACAATGGCTTTTCAATTTGGAGAAATTGCATTTTATCCCTGCACTAGGTTAGGTTATAACACTGCAATTTACATGATTGTTTTTTAGGAAAGTCTTCTCTAGAATGTTTTTTTATGATAAAAAATACCCTAAACTCAAAAACAACCCGTCAAAATAGCCTCCAAATTTTGGTATTAAAAATTTAGAAAATCTATTTTTAGACCCAAAAGTAACAATCAAGGAGTGACTTTATTATCAGTTTATTTTTTTCTCTAGTTAGATATCATAAACTACTAGTATTATATCCAGAAAGAACAATGACAAATGTTTCCTTAATTTTTTTATAAATTTTTGGAATTTGTGAATCTTCACAAAAAATAAAGTTCAGGGCTAGTTATCTCTGGTGTGACTGAATATAAAAATTCAGATTTTTGCACATTTTATACGTCTATATGATAGCGAAGTACAGTAAAAATTTCAAAACTGATATTTGAGTGTTAACAAAGGTAGGAAGTTTTGCAAATGAGGAAATAATTCACATTAAACAACAACTCATCTCAAGGCTGATGCCTAATTCATGTGTGATATTAGCAGGTTGTAATCAATTATTATTGAAGATAAGGTACTGAATTATATCCAAAAAATTACAGAACTAAACATTTGTCATATCATGGTAAGTATTTCCAGTCAACATATTTTCGAGGTGCGGTGCTTCCTAATCCCAGGATTGATTGTTAGGAACACTTATTTCTTCAGACAACTTTTGTGATACAGAATAACACCTCCCAGTTGCTGTGGTAAGTTCACAACACATTATCCAAATGTTGCACTAGTAGATTTCTTGAGTGACGTTCTTGGGCCAGCAGGGTTGTGAAAATGCACCCATCATCATTGTTTTCCAAAATTATTCTTTCAAACCTATGCAAGCCACCATTGTCCATCATATACAAATGCCATTATGTCATTCAATGTTAAAGACAGATGTAATTTTACTGACACAATGGTTCTCCTCAGTTTCTAATGTTACATAGCATCGAACTAAGTTATCTGCAACACCAAGAAATTTGTGAAATTGCCTTGTTCCTTTTATTACTATACAATTTAAATCTGTTTTGGCGTGCTGTTTTGATATGAGGAACTCTCTCTTCTTTCTTGATGAGAAAATAGGTTATGCCTTTAATAATATCCTTGCAAAAGGCATACATGTCCTCTATTGTAAGAACTTTGTTTGGGCATTCTTCGTAGCCTGGCTTCACTCACTTTATACTTTGTTGTATCTTCTATTCCATCGCCTGCATTTTTACCATGGCAAGATGCAAAAAAGTGCTATTTGACCTCCAACCCAAAGCCTACTTTTTGGTTGTAATGATTTTAAAAATTATTTTTGTTCTTGTGTTGACTAACACTTTCATCTGAAAAGTATAAGTTTCTCAACCTTGGGCAACTTTTGTTTTATGTAATTTGTTACGTACATTTGACACACAAGGACAACCAAAGTGATGTGGTCCAAGTAGTCGCTTAGAATGCAAATTGAAGAACTGCGAACTTCATCTTTCTCATTTCTGAAGTATGGAAAAAATGGTTGCACTGTTTCCCAGTCACTGACCCAGTGATACCCATTTATTTCATCCTGAACTACAAATGTAGAGTTTTCTGCAAAATCAACTAAGACTATGCATTCAGTTTCATAAAGTTGTGCTTTTTTTTGTCCTTCCAAAACTCACCTTGAATTTTAAAAACATAGTGGTGACTTAAGATTTTCTTAGCTGTCAATTAAGAATTCACAGTAATCTTCCTGAGATTTAACCCCTGTTACCATTTCAGCCCTGTCGGTTGTACACACTGAAGGTAACATTGTTGGGCATTTCCTCCTCAAGGCTCAATTAAACAATTCAAAGATGGTTTCTTTACCGGGGCATTTATCATGCAAACTCATCATGCAGTCATAATTGTTAGTGTCACATATCATTAAATAAAGTAACTCTTTGTAGTTAACATAATTGAGTTTTGCACTCACCGTCATCAGTTTGACATTTGGTGATACAAACAAAGACACACTGAGTGAGTTCCTGAGGAGCTGGCCAAAATATACCACCTTCCAGTTTTGCATTCAGGATGGGCATTTTTGAAAGCTACTTAAAATTCATTTAAATTTGACTGCACTAGCCATTTCTGCTTTGTTACTTTAACTCCATTTATAACAACTCTTTTGCTACCTTTGCTATGCAGGCACATTGCATTGTTTTCAACATCTTTATAAAAGCTGGATTTTTTCAATTATTTCTTCATTATACCTACTCCTCTCTTCTTCCTTAAAATTGGTAGACTGCCTTGCTCTTTCACTAATTTTTGGGTTAGTCTAACCAAACAATTAGAAACACACACACACACACACACACACACACACACACACACACACACACAAGCAGACATTTGTAAAGGCAAAGAGTTTGGGCAGAGATGTCAGTCGAGGCGGAAGTACAGAGGCAAAGATGATGTTGAAAGACAGGTGAGGTACGAGCGGCAGCAACTTGAAATTAGCGGAGGTTGAGGCCTGGCGGATAACAAGAAGAGAGGATATACTGAAGGGCAAGTTCCCATCTCCGGAGTTCTGACAGGTTGGTGTTAGTGGGAAGTATCCAGATAACCCGGACAGTGTAACACTGTGCCAAGATGTGCTGGCTGTGCACCAAGGCATGTTTAGCCAAGGGTGATCCTCATTACCAACAAACACTGTCTGCCTGTGTCCATTCATGCGAATGGACAGTTTGTTGCTGGTCATTCCCACATAGAATGCATCACAGTGCAGGCAGGTCAGTAGGTAAATCACGTGGGTGCTTTCACACGTGGCTCTGCCTTTGATCGTGTACATCTTCCGGGTTATAGGACTGGAGTAGGTGGTGGTGGGAGGGTGCATTGGACAGGTTTTACACCAGGGGCGGTTACAAGGGTAGGAGCCAGAGGGTAAGGAAGGTGGTTTGGGGATTTCATAGGGATGAACTAAGAGGTTACGAAGGTTAGGTGGACGGCAGAAAAACACTCTTGTTGGAGTGGGGAGGATTTCATGAAGGATGGATCTCATTTCAGGGCAGGATTTGAGGAAGTCGTATCCCTGCTGGAGAGCCACATTTAGAGTCTGGTCCAGTCCTGGAAAGTATCCTGTCACAAGTGGGGCACTTTTGTGGTTCTTCTGTGGGAGGTTCTGGGTTTGAGGGGATGAGGAAGTGGCTCTGGTTATTTGCTTCTGTACCAGGTCAGAAGGGTAGTTGCGGGATGTGAAAGCTGTTTTCAGGTTGTTGGTGTAATGGCTCAGGGATTCCGGACTGTAGCAGATTCGTTTGCCACGAAGACCTAGGCTGTAGGGAAGGGACTGTTTGGTGTGGAATGGGTGGCAGCTGTCATAATGGAGGTACTGTTGCTTGTTGGTCGGTTTGATGTGGACGGACGTGTGAAGCTGGCCATTGGACAGATGGAGATCAACGTCAAGGAAAGTGGCGTGGGATTTGGAGTAGGACCACGTGAATCTGATGGAACCAAAGGAGTTGAGGTTGGAGAGGAAATTCTAGAGTTCTTCTTCAGTGTGAGTCCAGATCATGAAGATGTCATCAATAAATCTGTACCAAACTTTGGGTTGGCAGGCCTGGGTAACCAAGAAGGCTTCCTCTAAGCAACCCATGAATAGGTTGGCGTACGAGGGGGCCATCCTGGTACCCATGGCTGTTCCCTTTAATTGTTGGTATGTCTGGCCTTCAAAAGTCAAACAATTAGAAACATTGAACTCGTGGACTATTCTTTCCCTTGACCTTGAGTCAAGGAACAAACTTAAGACTTTAACTTTATCCTGGACTCAACATTTACTTTTTAATTTCTTGATTAAGCTAAAATATTCAATGTCTAATGATTCTGGAGGTGGGTTTTCATCTTTAGAAATACTGTTGGTATCTGCATTATTAAAGCATGATTCTTAAGTCTTCTAATTCTGTCTGAAATTCTTTACACCTCACTTTCAATAGCTGCTTTTCTTTTTCTGCTACTCAATTTTATTTTTGAAGCAGGAGATACCTCTGAATTAGAAGAAACAAAAGCCAATTTGCTAATAGCTTCCTCATTAGAAACATGATTCTGGTTCTGGATTCATAATAAATATTTTTGAGTAAAAGTCTGGGCACAGGGAATTTCCAGGAATCACATTAATTTCACTCTGGAAGCTGTTTTTCCTGCACTTAGCAAGGAAAAATGTTCTTGAGTGGATCAGAGTATTTTTTAATGACTGCACTTCAGAATATATTTTTTCTCATGATACAAACCGATGATATAGAAGAACTTACTATAATTTAAACAAAGTTTGTCTATCTTCATCATAGTCATTAACATTTTTTAATGTTTTTTGAAACTGACAAACTGTTTTGTGACACTTCACTTACTATCAGTCCAGTAGAGCACCATTCACCCATTTCATTGCATTCCAATTAGTCTTTCAAATTTATTTATTATTAAATTTTAAAATTATTTTAGTTAATTCAGAATTATTCTCAATACAAAAGCATATAAAATATTTTACACTCTCAATGAGGTATACCCATCTATTAACAGACATTTCTGAACATACTGACTACAAAAATGTGTCATCCAGCAAATGTAGTGGGGGTATACAGTTCGTTTACAGACTTGTCACCAATTATTGGGCTCCTGTGCAGACGTGTTACTCTGTTTACTGAGATCCTGTACTCTCTTGTCTTGAGGACTAAACTCATGCATCATATTCAGTTCCACCAGAGACAACTACCCCAAAATTTACAAAAATAAAGATTTTCTAAGTTCAAATATTTATAAAAAATTAGGAAACATTTGCCAGTGTTCTTGCTGTATGTAAGACTAGTAGTTTATGAAAACTAATTAGAGAAAAGAAACGCACTCTGATAAATCATTCTTTGGTTGTTATTTTTGGGTCTAAAAATTGATTTTCTAAATTCTCGATACCAAACTTTGGAGGTCATTTTGAGTTGTTATTTTTTAATCCAGCATATTTTCGGTAATAAACAATATTGTAAAGGAGACTTTCTAAAAACAATCATGTAAATTGCAATGTTTTAACTTAACCCACTGCAGAAATGTTCAAATTAATGCTAATGCCTCCAGACTGAAAAACTATTGTGCACTTACAAATAAAAATGGCCGCCATATTTAGTCCTCATTGTATCACTTCTTATGGATTGACCGTATAGATTTTAATTTCATCTTTATCAATAACACCAACAAATTATAGTACTATGTGTATCATCTTCAAAGGAAACTCTAGAAGTACATGAGACTCCATGCAAAACCATTTATACTATATCATCTAGGACAATAATATGACCACCTCAAATTTCTTTGGCACGCTAATGGTACTATATGGACTGTTTTATTAACAGAAATGTTACAAGGAAACCGGGTACAAAATTATAGCATGGGATGACAAGCATCCACATAGCAATTACCACATTCAGAACTCTTGTCAGATCTGCTACTAGGGAATGTGAGCTACCTACAAAGAGGAGATTACTGGAGTTACATTCCCAATCTAAATTAGACTAGCTATTTTACTGTAACTAAATTCCACTACACTTATGTCATGAACTATAGCACTTTGTGTCCTTTTCCACGTAAGTAAAACATGGAATATTTCCTAACCTGTGTGTTGTTTTTCACCGACTGAGTTAAAACTGATAATGGTCCAGTGCTAAATTCTTCTTCTTCTCTCTTTGACAGCTCTTCTGGTGTCATTTCAGATTTTGGCTTGTTTAAAAGTGACCTGGAAATATCAAAATCATTGTTTTCTAAGTCAAAACAGATCTTTCAAGAAGTAAATTAAAAAATAAACAAGTAAATTAAAAAAAAAAAATTAATACTAGCTCAGAGTAAAGTACTAAACTAACAGACTCAATCCACTAATCTGCATCATTCTATAACTGTACAATGTATTAACCATGTATGACAATCATTAAAGTAAAATATGCACAAGACGTAATGACAAATTGTTACCTGCCATCTCTCACAGCCAGAATTACCAATACAAGTTTTACAGTGTTCCCACCTCTTGCATTTTTCTTAGTTTATGTACAATATACACGAAAATACTCAGATTCATCAATTGCATGTGGCTTTTTGAGTTATTTATACTGAAAAGTATGGTAAATTGAGCAATTTAAACCTCAGGCTGCATTGCAGATCAACTTGTTACTACAATTTTTATTCATATTCACATTTGTTGACTATTACACTGCAGCCAAATTGTCATCTTCAAAACTAACCTACACTGGAGCACCAAAGAAACTGGTTTAGGCATGCATATTCAAATACAGAGATATGTAAAGAGGCACAATATGGCACTGCTGTTGGCAACACCAGTATAAGACAAGTGTCTGGTGCAGCTGTTAGTTCAGATACAGCTACTACAATGGTAGGTTATCAAGATTTAAGTGAGTTTGAACATGGTGTTATAGATGGCGCATGAGCGATGGGACACAGCTTCTTTGCTAGAAACTGGGCGGAAGATTCATACGGCTTTCGGTGACGATGCTATGGGCATCACACAGATGA
Source organism: Schistocerca piceifrons (assembly GCF_021461385.2). Classification (NCBI taxonomy): domain Eukaryota; kingdom Metazoa; phylum Arthropoda; class Insecta; order Orthoptera; family Acrididae; genus Schistocerca; species Schistocerca piceifrons. The sequence continues at coordinate 845,019,011 of NC_060138.1, forward strand.
AGGAGTGGTACAACTGGTTTAAGATGACTGCACATTGGTGCAGAGCGAGCCATGCTCCAGTCAGCCATCAACATGTGAAAAATGACCTGGTCATTAACAAAGTGAATGTTGTGGTGATGCAGGACTACTGTGTGACTATCAGAGAAGTTGCGGAAGAGGTGAGAATTGACTTTTTTGACACATTCCATTGTGACTGAAGATCTGCCCACAAAGAGCGCATCTGCAAAATTCATGCCGAAGCTGCAGATTAAGGAGCAAAAGCAACTTCATGCTGAAGCCTCACAGAACATACTGGACTCCACACAGGGTGACCCTAACTTTATGAACACCATAATCACTGGTGATTAGTCCCGAGTTTATGGGTATGACACGGGAACCAAATCCCAATTGTCACAGTGGAACCATTCCTGATCACCAAGACCAAAGGAGGCCTGCCATGTGCGCAGCAGCATCAAAGTGATGCTGACTGCTTTCTTTGACTCCTGCTGTATGGTAAACCACAAGTACACACCACAGGGTCAATCAATCACCCTAGAGTACTACAGGGATGTCCATCACCTACAAGATGCAGCGCAGCACAAGAGACCGGACTTGCTCTCAACAGGAAATTGGCACCTCTCCATTACGACAATGCTGCATCACGTTCCTTGCACTTGGTTCAGACTTTGACAAAAAACCACATTCCCATACTTCAAACTGCTTACTCCCCTGATTTGGCTCCCTGCGACTTCTGGCCATTCCGCAAGCTCAAGAGGCCACTGAAAGGAATCTAATTTCAGACAAGATAGGAAATTATAGCAGCAATAACAGCCAAGATGAACTCCATTCCAAAATAGGCATGTCTATTACCTCATAAACGAAAATATGTTTAAAAAATTTCTGACTCCTTTCATATCCATAACAATAATTTCACTTGTGAGCTGTGGAAGGTGCATTTGCACATTTGTTTTTCATTGTATATATTTATTGTATATTCTTATTATTTTGGAATGTTCTACATCCTGGAGGATCTCTTCACTATGGATCAATTAGAATGAAACATACTTCTAATCTAATTTCTAATCCTCATGAGAAGATCAGTTATCATATCTGATACATTATTTCTCCATTATAGCTTGCAGAGTAGCACAGAGCAATCTTATTGTCTAGAACTTTGTGCAATTTATAACACAATAAGTTTCTCTTAAAAAAATTGCTCCTTTACTCTGATCAGAAGAAATGATCAAATGGAAAGGACATGAACCTTCAACTGAAGTTTACCTTTGGTCGTATGTCGCATAATGTCTAATATAGACTACTTCAATTTTGCCCCATAGTGACTATCCATTCTCTTTATAGCAGATGTACTCATTTGCAACTGGAAAAAAGAGCACTGATCACTACCATAATAGGACACACAGAATTCCAGACACGACTTTCCTAAAGCAAAACCAGCTTCTCTCAAGGAGTCCGTACACACACATCTATAGCAACATGATTACTTTGATTCACGAAAACTGAATCTAATCAAATCCAAAGTCTAAGATGGCGGCTCAGAGTGTCTTCTAAACTGTTTTCATATAAACTGGGAGAAGCTGTGGATCCAAAACACTTCGCTTCAGAATGCTATGTACCACTAACTTTAATCATCGACTTTCCTTCAATTGCTGTGAACTATGACCTTTCTGAAAGGAAATTACAAATCCAGCTGCACAACTGAGACAATAACCATTACACACATAATTCGATTTGAAACTGTTTAGGAGGAATGGTGTCAAAAGCCTTCTCAAAATAAAGAAATAAGGAATAAACCTGAGATTTCCCTTTCGATAGCATTCATTACTTCGTGTGAATGAAGACATAGTTGTGTTTCACAAGAATATTATTTTCTGATTCCTTCATGATTATATGTCAATAGCATGATGATCTGAAAGGTACCTGACACTGTAATAACCAAGATATGGTCATACAGAATTTGATATGTAATCATTTGATGACTACAACTAGTAAAACAAAGTACATTTACTGGACAGCAAAGGTTCTACAAGCAAGAAAGCAACACTAGGGGTGTCCCACACAGAAGTGTAGTATAATCTCTATCCTAACTAAACATAAACACTTTTTCACACAAGATCAGCTGCAGGAAAATCTCTGTCACTGGACGATCTTACAGAAATGAAGAAAGATTGATAAAATTTCCACTTGATGTATTGAATGGCAGTACACTTTAAATGTGCATAAATGCAAGATTACTTCCACAATGAAGGGGAAGAACCAGATAGCATCAGATCACATTATTAAAGCATCTTTAAGAATAGGGATATTATTAAGAAGCAATGTGTAATGAAACAATGACATGAAATCAGTATTAGAGAAGGCAAATGGAAGGCTTACATATGTTGGAAGGTTCCAAAGTACTGAGAATCTGTAAAAGAATCACAGATAAGATTCTAGTGCAATCAATTCAAGCCTATTGTTCTAGTGTTTGGAATCCTTGTCACGTAGGCATGCTAGTAGCCAAACAAATTTAGAGATGTGTTTATAGAATCATAACAAGACATACTGCAGCATTGCTCTAGTCTTCAGCCGGAAGACTAGTTTGATGCAGCTCTCCACACTTCTCTAGGCTGTGAAAGCTGCCTCCTCTTTGAACAACAACAACAACAACAACAACAACAACCTACATCCATCTGAACCTGCTTACAGTACTCAAGGCTTGGTCTCCCTCTACAATTTTTACCCCTCACTTACTTCCATTACCAATCTGACAAATCCCTTATGCCTCAGGCTGTGTCCTATCAACCTACCCCTTCTGTCAGTCAAGTTCTTTCATAAATTTATTTTTCCCCGTTTGATTCAGTACCTCATTTATTACTGAATCTAACCACATAATGATCATCATTCTTCTATCCATCCACATTTCAAAAGCTATTCTCTTCTTGTCTGAAATTTTTATTATTCATGTTTCACATCCACACAAGGCTACAGTCCACACAAATACCATAAGAAAAAATCTTCCCAACACTTAATTTGATATATCTTAAATTCCACACTTTCAGAAATGCCTTTCATGCAACTAATAATTTCCCATTTTGCTGCTCAAATAGCAAAATGCATGTATCTTTAGCATCTCATTTCCTGAACTCATTCCCTCAGCATTGCCAGACTTAATTCAGTTACACTCCACTATTCTTGTTTTACTTTTGGTGATGTTCATCTTACAATCTCTTTTCAAAATACTATAAATTCCTTTCAACTGCTGTCTCAAATCCTTTGCGGTTAGAATTACAATGTCATCAACAAGTCTCAAAGAATCTTCTGTCTGAACTTAAAATAAGTTCCTTCCCAAATTTCTCCTCAATTTCCAGCCTAAAATTCTCAATGCACTGACTGAACAACAATGGGGATAAACAACAACTATGTCACTGCTTCCCTATCATGTCCTCCAACTAATAACTGCAGTCTGTTTCTGTACAAGTTGCAAACAATCTCTGGTTCCTATATTTTATCCCTGCTATATGTAATATTTCAAAGAGTGTAGTGCCCTCCACACTGTCAAAAGCTTTATCTGAATCTACAAATGGTACAAATACAGGTTTGCATTTCCTCAATCTATGAGGGGTGATCAGAAACCAAGGTTTCAAGATTGATATATCCTGGAGTTTCATCTGTTTTAGAGAAATTAGGAGTGTGGTGTAATTCCTATACATAGAGTTGGCAATTGTGCAGAGTTTCAGCCAGCCAATATCTACAACACTAGTTGTAGGTAAACACAAATGGCAACTCGTTTTTATCAGCTCAGTTAATTGATTTCTGTGGGAAAAACACGTAACTGGGACTGAAATTCACTGGCAGCTGGTACAGGGTTACGGAGAGACTAATGTCTCATCAGTATGTCACAGAATGGTGTCTTAAGTTTGCAACCAGTAGCTGGGAAGTCAGTGTGACCAGGGTTTTCACACTTTCTACATGACATGGATACAACTCACCCTCATGTGATATACACCATGCAGTAGAGGGTGAAATGCATTCTGCTGCAGCAATCCTGGTGTTTGTGCCTGGCATTCTCTCCAGTTTTAACAAAAGCTCCATCATGCAAGGTGTCAACACTGTTCAGTCTACCTACATGTTGCACCTTGGTTTTAAATGAACCTATCTCTCACAGCCACTCATATGAACTAAAGAATACACTGCTATCTTGCAGTCTTCTCCAAGTATATACTTCATTGTTTAGTTTTGTTTTAGGGTGCAAAAACAACTGGGGTCATATGTGCTCAAGTAAAAACTATAGAACTCTAAGACAGAGAGGAGTTAAAAAACGACTATTTGTCAATCCCAACTGACATACAGAAGACAGCTAAAAACAGGCATGTGGAAAGAGGGCTAAAAAAGACACCATACAGAAGTGGAGGTCCAAAACTAAAAATTAAATGGCCTTCACTATATTGCTTTGGCAGATAAAAAGTAACACGCAGTCAACAGCCCGCCCGTCATTTGCTAAAACGGTCGATAACTCAAGATTGCAAACCCAAACAGGAATGTATTAAAACGTCAAAAAATGGACATTCCATCAGGAAGTGGCGGACAGTTAAAACTTGGGCGCAATTTGTACAAAAGTGGTAGGGTGGCGCCACTTAGTACATGATGATGGCTAAAAAGGCGGTGCCCAATATGCAGCCGAGTTAAAATAACCTCCTCCCGGAGGGAGGGCCGAGAGGAGGTCGTCAAAGCCGCTGGAAGAGGCTTAATAAGCTGGAGCTTATTCCCGTGAAGGGAGGACCATTGGTGATGCCAAAGAGACACTACCTCCTGACAGACAGCAACACATAGATCATCAGAGGAGAATATAGGTACTCATGGGCTGAGGTACGAGGACTGGAACTTTGGCAGCAAGGTCAGCAGCCTTGTTTACTGGCAGACTGACATGACCAGGAACCTACAGGAACATCACACTGGCTCCACCAAGAGTGAGCAGTTGACATTTTCCTGGACCCACTGCACTAAGGAACGGGCGGTGTACAGTGCACATAAGACTGAAGGGCACTGAGTCTGAGCAGAGGACAAATGAAAAGGCTGTGTTGCCAGATGTACTCCGTGATCTGATACAAGGCGAAGAGCTTGGCTGTAAATAATGAGGAGTGTTCCGGAAGCTGATATCGAAAGACGTGGGTGCCAATGACAATGGCACACCTGTGCCCACGGTCAGTCCAAGAGCCAAGGTGGCGAAGGGTTCACAACCACCGGGAAAGGTGCAGGTAATGTGAAGTTAAGCTGCTGTATCAAGCAGACTCCAGGAGGTAACAGAAGGACAAGCCGCACACTGACGATCAAAGGAATCATCAAAGGAGGCGGCATAGGATAGGTGACCACGCATGGCAGATAAATGGCATGCATACCTGCAGAGGAGAAAGTCACAGTGGTAGGACAGAGGTAGTTCAGCAGCTTCAGCATACAGATTTTCAACCAGGCTGGTGTAAAATGCGTGCGTGGCCAAACGGATGCCACGATATGGATAGGTTTGTGATGGCGTAAGAGGGATGGGCGTGCAGACTCATAAACAAAGCACCCATAGTCGAGTTTCGAATGGACAAGGGACCAGTACAAACAGAGGAGGGTGGTTCGATCGGCACCCCTGGAGGTACCACTGAGGACATCGAGGAACCCCGTACAGCGGGCTGCCAGGTAAGATACATGGGAGGACCAAGAGTTTCCTATTGAGCACAAGCCCCAGGAACTTCGTAGTTTCAATGAACAGAAGGGCAACAGGATTGGATTGGATTGTGGGGGTCGAAGGAACCAGACTACAAAGGTCATCGGTCCCTAAATACTTACCAGGCATAAAAACAAGTAAAAGAGGTAACAAGGGACGACACAGATCAAGAAAGACACAGACAAATACCAGAAAACAAGGAAATAAAAGCACAGAGATTTACAGTGGTGGGCCGACCATGGGAAAAAAAGTGAGAAGCCAACCACCAAGAAACACACTGAAAACCATGATCTAAAACCGTTGGCCAAAGGCCACGCTCAACACAAAATAGGACACAAATCCTTAGATCAAACGATAAAAGCCCCCTGCATGAATAAAACTCAAAACTAGGTCTGCCATTGCAGCATCATATGATAAAAGTGCAGGGAGTGTATCAGGCAGTGCAAATGTCTGCCCGAGTGCAGTTAAAAACAGACAGGCCAACAAAATGCAAACCACTGTCAACACTGATCCACAGTGGCAGAGAGGTGGGTCCTCATGGTCAAGAGATGACTGTGCATCAGCCAGGTGTGGCCAATGCGGAGCTGGCAGAGAACATCTGAGTCCTTGCAGGAGGCTCGTAAGGAGGAGTGCCACACACCAGTAGTCTCCTTGATGGCCCGAAGTTTATTGGGTGAAGGCAGAGTGCACCATTCTTCACCCTATGTGCAAAGTACCTTCTACCGCAAAACTGACATGAGGTCACTCTCCGAAAGGCCAATCTCCAAGGCTGGTGCACCGACAGCCTGTTTGGCTAGTGTGTCAACATGTTCATTTCCCGGGATGCCGACATGACCCGGGTTCCACACAAAGACCACAGAGCGGCCGCAACGGGCAAGAGTATGGAGAGACTCCTGGTTAGCCATCACCAGACAAGAGCAAGGGAAACACTGGTCAACAGCTCGTAAACCGCCCAGGGAGTCACTACAGATAACTAAGGACTCACCTAAGCAGTAGCAGATATACTCTAGGGCGCGAGAGATGGTGACCAGCTCGGCAGCAAAAACACTGGAGCCAGCCAGCAATGAGTGTTGTTCATAATGATCCCCTAGAGTACGAGCATAACTGACATGACCAGCAACCATCGAATCGTCAGTACAGACAACGTCAGAGCCTTGAAATGTGGCAAGGATTGAAAGAAAGCAGCGGCAGAGGGCCTCAGGAGGGGCTGAGTCCTTCGAGCCCTGTGCCAAAACGAGCCTAAGGTATGGGCAGGACACACACCATGGGGGTAGACATATATGGACCCAGAAAAAAGGTGGGAGAGGGAAACTCAAGCCCAGAGAGAAGAGCCCGGACACGAACTGAGATCGTACACCCTGATTGGGGCCGCCGCTCTGGCAGATGGACGACAGAGTTGGGGAACAGCATACAGTAATTGGGATGCTTGGGCAAGCTACAAACATGGGCAGCATAAGCAGCCAGTAATCATTGGGGCCGGATACGCAATGGAGGGACACCAGCCTCCACAAGTATGCTAGAGACAGGGCTTGTGCGGAAAGCTCCAGTGGTGGTTTGGATTCCACTGTGAAGGGTGGTGCCAAGCAACTACAACGCAGAACAGGATGCCGAACTGTAAGCCAGGCTACCATAATTTAGACGGGACTGGATTAACGCTTGGTACAGCTGTAAAAGGGTAGACTGATCAAAACCCCAGCTGGTGCGACTCAAGCAAAAGAGTGTTACAATGCCGCTAGCACGTTTGTTTAAGCTGCCGAATATGAGGGAGCCAAGTCAACCGGGCATCAAAAACCAATCCCAAAAACCGATATGTCTCCACCACTGAAAGAGGTTCGCCGTCAAGATAAAGCCTTGGCTCACGGTGAACAATGTGACGCCAGCAGAAATGTATAATGCAGGTCTTGGCAGACGAAAACTGGAAGCTATGCACTACAGCCCAAGACTGCGCCTGGCAGATAGAGCTCTGCAACTGCCGTTCAGCAGCTGCAAAGCCGGTGGAGCTATAGTATAGGCAGAAGTCATCAGCATACAAGGAAGCTGAGGCAGACGTTCTCACCACCACAGCGAGCCCATTAATTGCAACTAAAAAGAGGCAGACACTCAAGATGGATCCTTGCGGGACCACATTCTCCTGAACTCAGGAGGAACTATGGGAGGCTGCAACTTGCATGTGGAAGGAACGAAGCGACAGAAAATTTTGTATGAAAATCTGGAGCGGGCCCCGAAGACCCCACCCATGAAGCGTGGTGAGGATGTGATGTCACCGTGTCTTAACATATGCCTTCCTCATGTCAAAAAAAGACGGCAACCAGATGCTGAGGGCAGGCAAAGGCCGTACGGATGGCAGACTCCAGGCTCACCAGATTATCGGTGGCAGATCGGCCCTTACGGAACCCACCCTGAGACGGAGCCATAAGGCACCGAGACTCGAGCAGCCAACTCAACCTCAGGCTCACCATGCTTTCAAGCAACTTGCAAAGAACATTGGTGAGGCTAATGGGGCAGTAACTGTCCACCTCCAGTGGGTTCTTGCCAGGGATTACAATGCTTTCCCGCCACTGCGATACGGTTGAAAAGGTCTAGGAGGCGTCACTGGCAGTCCACCGAGAGGTGTCTGAGCACCTGACAGTGGATGTGATCTGACCCGGGAGCCATAATAGGGCAAGCAGCTAGGGCACTTTGGAATTCCCACTCACTGAACGGAGCATTGTACGAGTCAGGGTGGCACATGTGAAACGAAAGGCTCCAATGTCCCAACCGCTCTTTCAGGTAGTGGAAGGCCAGCAGGTACTTCGCAGAAGCGGAACTCTGAGAAAAATACTCCGCCAAGTGGTTTGCAATTCTGTCTGAGTCAGTAAATACTGCTCCATTCAGTGAAAGCACAGGTATGCTGATGGGGGTCTGATAGCAGTAGAGTCGCCTAATCTTGGCCCAAACCTGCGATGGAGAGGTATGGAAGCCAATGGTGGAGACATACCTTTCCCAGCACTCCTGCTTGCGTCGGCGAATGAGGTGGCGGGCTCCCACACGGAGCCGTTTAAAGGTGATGAGGTGTTCAAATGAGGGATGCCACTTGTGACTCTGCGCTGGAGGGCCCGCCTGTGATCTTTAATCGCCTCAGCGATCTTGGGCGACCACCAAGACATAGTCCTCCGCCGAGGGGCCCCAGAAGAACAGGGAATCGAAGATTCTGCGGCAGTAATAATACCAGTGGTGACCGAGTGAACCACCGCATCAATGGTGCCATTGGTAAGAGGCTCAATAGTCGCAATGGTGGTGAACAAGTCCCAGTCAGCCTTATTCATAGCCCATCTGCAGGGGCACCCAGAAGAGTGACGCTGTGGCAGTGACAGAAAGATCAGAAAGTGGTCACTACCGCACAAGTTGTCATGCACACTCCATTGGACATACGGTAATAGGCTGGGGCTGTAGATCGAAAGGCTGATGACCGAGTACGTGCCATGTGCCACACTGAAATATGTGAAGGCACCATTATTTAAAAGAGAGAGGTTGAGCTGTGCCAACACTTGCTCAATGATGCTGCCTCGGCCTGTTGCCACTGATCCGCTCCAAAGAGGGTTATGAGCATTGAAGTCATCCAGTAACAGAAAAGGTGGCAGCAATTGGGCTATCAGCGCAGCCAGGACATGCTACGGGACATCACCATCCGGTGGAAGATTTAGACTCTGCAGACAGTAACAGCCTGAGGCGTCCACACCCGAACAGCCACAGCCTCTAAAGGTGTTTGTAGAGGGACCCACTCACTGTAAAGAGTGTGAAGGATGTAGATGCAGACACCACCAGATAACCTCTCATAAGCTGCCCGGTTCTTACAATAATCCCAATAGCCACGGAGGGTGCGGGTTCGCGCCGCAGGAATCCAAGTTTCCTGAAGAGCAATGCAGAGGAAAGGGTGAAGGCTGAGAAGTTGTCAGAGCTCAGCAAGATAGTGAAAAAAACCGCTGCAGTTCCGCTGGAGGATGACATTGTCCATGGCCGAGAAAGGCGTGAGGAGACCAAGGTGCAGATTACGCTGCTGGGTCACCTGCTGCCACTGATTGAGTACCTGTGCGAGTGACACCCATTGTGTCTGAGGGTCCGGCGAGATCTAGGTCCTCAGCGGACGCCAGAATCTCTACCTCGTCCTCAGAGGAATGGAACATTCTGCAGCAGTAAGGATAATGTTGGTGAAATAGTCCACCTGAACATCACAACTGGGGAAATCATGTTCTTCAGAGGTCACCAGGGAGGAGTAAAGCTGCCAGTCAGCCTTAGTAAGCTGCCATTTGGGCGTGCACGCAGATGGGGTAGGACTCAACAAACAGACAGCACACAATGGCCGCTCGAGTAAGTGTCAGAAAGAACGGACCACCCAAGACGATGGGCAAGATGGGCAGTGCAAAAGGATAGATCCATATGGGAATAGGTGTGCAAGGAGTTGGAAAGGAAAGTTGGTTGGCGATACAAAGGCCGGCTGGGCTAGCGTACCACGTGGCGACACCACTGCAGAGGATCCTCAAGTTGGCGAAGCAGAAGACCATTTGCCTTTGGTGGACTACTTCAAGCCCTTCCGGTTAGAGGAAGACTCGGGTGATGTTTGGCTGGAGGGATGGAGGAAGTCTTTGCGGGAGTACTCCTTCTGTCCTTTCCAGCCAACCGGTTGTGTAGCTGGTGGCTGCGCCCTTTGAGGCGAGAGTTGGACGGGGGAATGGTGATGCTACCTTAAGACTGGGTGATTTCACAACCTTAGAGCTGTATATTAGGTCGTATGGCTGCATGGCCATGTCCTTAATGGAGCAAGGGGTAACAAGAACAGAACTATAGGTACCAGGAGAATGCAGGGTTTGCGACTGGGTAAGGCACCTTTTCCTTTACCTGTATCTCTTGAACAGTCTGCTCATCAAGATACAAGGGACAATCACAAGAGGAGGCGGCATGGGCGCCATTGCAGTTGATACAGTGGGGAGAAGGAGGTGGGCAATCGCCCTCGTGTGCATCCCTATCACAGGTGATACATTTGGCGGGGTGTCGACAAGACATTTTAGTATGGTTGAAACAATGACACTGGTAGCAGTGCATCATATTTGGAATGAACGGCCGGAATGTGATAATTTCATAGCCTGCTTTGCACTTGAACGGAAGCACCACTTTATCAAAGGTGAGAAAGAGTGCGGGTGGGCACTAAGGAGGAATCAACCTTTTCCATTACACGATGGACAACAATGACACCCTGATCAGAGGTAAGATTGGATTTCGGCCTTGATTAGACCGTCTAACAGCCTGGTGTAAATTACACCACGGGAAGAATTCATAGTTCTATGGGCCTCGACACGAACAGGGTAACCAAGGAGAAGCGAGGCAACAAGCACTTGCTGTGCTTGAGCATCACAAGCGGTCTCCAAAAGCAAAGTGCCATTCAATAAACAAGAGCAGGATTTCACAGGGCCAGCAACTGCATCAACACCTTTCTGAATAATAAACGGATTTACTGTGGAGAAGGACTGACCGTCTTCAGTATGTGAGACATCAAGTAACCGTAGTGCAGCGGGAAGGGTCTTTGAATCATTAACCTCCCCTGAAACTCAACTTCTGGATCCTTCAATTTACCCAGCTCCCTCTCCTTATGTCCTAACTTTTTACTGCTTCTTTAGTTTTAATCAACAGTTCATCACCAAAAAAATTAGAATCTGAACCCACATCTGCATCTTTAACTGTCTTATCAGCTCAATCATCATGTTGAGTGCCACAGCTGATTGACACTAATGTTAATGAAACCACCAATGTTGTATTATCACACATTAATGTTAACAATATACGACAAACAATCCACTTTGGTTATTTTATCTCTATTACACGTCCAATGACATTACATCTTATGTAATAACTTTATTCACAGGATACGAGTGTTCTGCGAGGTCACAATAATTATTACATTCCACATAACTACTTTACAACGGTTTTGTAGAAGCACTCATCTGTTCTTTTGCTGCTATGCATTATTCTTTTGTAGATGTTGTATCTAAATTTTGAAATTTTTTAAGTAACTTTTCACAAGTCATTTCTATATTTCAGATTTTGTCTTTACTTGCAACAATTATGATTCTACAATCTATGTACTGCGCTCGACAGAGGCCATGCAGTTTGTTCACTTCACCTGGGGAGCAGTTCTGTCTGGACAGTTTAGTGTACATGACATGTCATGTCATGTCATGTCATGTCACAGGCATTTACTGCTGGACATGCTTCTGCTAGGCAGTTGGCAAAATGTTTATGTGACTGTCGTTTCCAGACTGTTTTTAATGTTAGGTCTACCAATGATACCTTCTGTAACACATTGGTTCAAAATGGTTCAAATGGCTCTGAGCACTATGTGACTTAACATCTGAGGTCATCAGTCGCCTAGAACTTAGAATTAATTAAACCTAACCAACCTAAGGACATCACACACATCCACGCCCGAGGCAGAATTCAAACCTGCTACTGTAGCGCCTAGAACCGCGCGGCAACTCTGGCCGGCAACACACTGGTAAAACTTATTTATTATACACTGTTGGCAACGTGAGCTGCCTATTTTATTCGTTAAGATGGTATAGCTTTCAGCCATAATTCCTCATTTTGTTTAACTGCAGACAACATCCTGATATTCTATAAGAAAGAAAGCGGTTGTAACAAAAATGTTTATTAATAAAACTTTTGTCTCATCAATCATTAACATTAGTTGCAAATCTGGTTCCAAAATCTTAGTGTTACTTAAGCATTTTGAATCCTCCCAGTGTTCACACATTCAATTCCATGCATACAACTTTCTTCAACGGGGTCCATCCGTGTGAAATCAACCACTGGTCTGGTTCTTGACATCTCAGTTTTTGATATGCTTTTGTACATTTATAGCAGTAGTTTGCATGATAAATTGCAAAATAAAATTTGTTTGGACCTTTCATTTTTGACTTCTGTCATTCCACAGGACCCACCAAATCAAACAATTAAAAAGTTCAAAGGAGTTGTAATAATAACTTTTCTACAGCAGAAGATACCTTCTCAAAATTAAATAACCTTTTTTTAAAAAAAATGCTTTATTATTTTATTTCTAAACACAGTTCAATTTCATAATAGTACAACTGCTTGGAAAATGTAAATTACAGCTTGTACATTGACTGCCATGATCACCTGCCATTTTCCACATTAACAGTTCAGATGCTGCAGAATTTCGAGTGAAATTTTGAAGCAAATCACAGCAGTTTTTCTCTGTGTACTCTTTACAATCCTTTGTCACGCATACAACACAAAACCGTATTTTATTTATATTGTAGATAACAACTGCTCTATATAGTATGAATTTTGTGCCTCAAATTGTATTGCCTGTGTGACAATACTTTACTGCATTGTGTTCACATTTCTGTTAGTGTTACACAACATGAAAATTCAACAATCTGTCCTTATTTGCTTTCTAGGTGTCTAAACGATTTCTCAGTTTAAGAATGTCATCTGTTGAGAGATCATGTGTGATTAGAGAAAAACTTAAACAGGATCCAGGGAAGTACGCATGAGATCGAATGTACACAAAAGATTTAAATCAAGTAGAATGAAAGAAAAACAAGCACCTCAAACTGATAGAAAGGATTTAAAATTCAAGTGTGAGCAGCACAGGATAAGATAAGCTAAAATTATTAGGCAAGCCAAAACATCTCCACAAAATGGCTCTCATAGCAGTAGCAGGTCACTGGAAAGCAGTTGCTAAAGAGAGAGGTTTGTCAAATAGCCCAAGGAGAGGTAAAACAATGGTAGCAAAATTGTTTGTTGATGAGTTACCAGAACTTGCATGAAAGCTGACTGTAGCTTGGAGGCAAAAGTCTGAATGAATCAACAAAAGCTAATGTGACACAGCTTTATCATCATGATGACACTGGCAGGACACAACCAGGTAAAAATGAAAAAGTTACCATAAAGAATTCCCAAACTGGGAGGGTGTAGAAATGCACAAAATGATGACTATAACTGAAGCCTATGACCAGATTGTGAAGGGATGTACAGACTGTTTTATTAAAAAATCTGTTTCAACTTAACCTATTATTCCCATTTCTTTTATCCTCCATAATACACGTGTATGTAGGTACCATGCTAATGCACGGTTTATGGTGGAAAATATAGGAAAAGAAACAGTATTCCCACTCAGGACACAAGAATTAGTAGCCCTCCTTTTAAATGACTGAAAACTTTTGTGTTGCGTATGTTTAATTATAAAATTGTTTTCACCTTCATTTCAACAGTAAACTCCCTTTCATTTCTCCTATTCCATACTAATGTATAACGTCTTGCGTGTCACACAAACAACAGTCACACACAACACACAAACAACATTTTCAAACAAAAAATAAATGCGACATACATGTTCGTGAGAAATTTCTATTGTGTTGTCTTACTAGTGAATATTTAATTTACAATATAACAACATTTCCCTGAAATTGACAGGACAAGATAAATGAGTTTTAATAAAATCTCAACTTACCTGGAAAAGAAGTGTTCCCACCTGTCACCACACAGGCAACAAAAATTTCTGCTTGTTTATGTTAACTGTATTTATCTTCAATGGTTCAAACGTATTGCCTCACTTACAATGCATACTACTACAATGTGACAAATGAAAAGTTTTAGTGCATAAGTGGTGCCACCCATGATGATTTTTTCACAGGGTATTTGTTGTCACAATGTGATGCATGCAACCACGGAATGACCCACTTATTAATTTTTAAAACTTACAAAACTGTGCATTTTTTATTGTTTTGAAGCCTGAAGACCACCATCTCTAAAATTATTTCACTTACAGACCTGGAATTTATACTATTTTATTAAGTTTCTTACAATTTCATAACCCTGCTTCTTTTTAAATTTTGAAACTTTTAAAACATAACTTTTTCTTTGGGGGGGGGGGGGGGGAGGGGGGGGGGGGGAGGGAGGGGAGGGGGAGGTCAAGGATGTATACTAAGTTGTAATGCAAACTTTAAATGACAAAAACCAAATAAGGCTATAAAATCATATAATGCTCACTTCAAAGTACCCAAGAACATGTATCTGCCTTAGTTGATCAGCACCAGCAACCCATGATACAAAGACATCCCATTTATATTAAATACAAAAACCATTTCCTAGATTGTCTGAAATCCTTCCCCACCAGACACCTGGATTGTCACCAGTGATGCCACCGACTTCTATACTAACATCCACCCTGTACATGGTCTGTCTGTCTGCTGCTGCTGAACATTTCCTCAGTCAGCACCCCACCTGATTCCAAACTTATGACATCCTCCCTGCTCACCTTAATTGTCTCTATACTTTCAAACAGCTACTTCACCTTTAAGGGGACTAACATACAAACAGATGGACTCAGGGTGAGGCTGACTTGTTAAAATTCCTAGAATCTATAAATATCTTCTCCCAATTAAATTTCACATGGTCCTACTCTGAATCTCATGCCACTTGGTGTTGATCTCTTGCTCACTGAAGACTGGCCACGCACTTCTGTTTACATTAAACCTACTGACAAGCAACAGTAATTACATTTTGACAGTTACCATCCTATCCATGTCAAATGTTCCCTACCTTGGTATTTGAGGCAAACATATTTGTTTGGATGCATACTCTTCACAGCCATACCCCACTATTCTCACCTCAGCATTCACTAGACATAATTACCCCACAAGCCTCACTCCATGGCAGATTTTCTGGGTCATCATATCCAATCCTGACACTGCTGATAAAAAAAAACTTTGGAGCACATCATTTGTCACTTAGTATTAGCCATGTCTTGAATGTATTAATGAGCTACTTCCAACAAGGCTATGACTTCTTAAAATCATGCCCTGAAATGAGGTCCACTCTGTCAGATTCTGCCCACCACACCTAGAATAGCTTTTCTCACCCTCCCAATCTTTGCAGTATCCCTTTCAGACCCTGTGCTCCTTCTGCACCCAACTCCCTAGCCTATGGCTCCTACTCCTGTGACCATCCCCACTGCAAAACTTGCCCCATGCACCCTCACACCACTACCTATATCAGCCCTGTAACTGGCAAAACATATTGTCAAAGGGAGAGCCCCCTGTGAAATGTCACAACATGTACTAGCTATTATGTATACAATGTTCAGCATTTTACATCGGCATGACTACTACCAAGTTATGAGTTAGGATGAATGGGCATGGGCAGAGGGAGTATACCAGCATCACACAATTCCTGTTACAGAACCTGCTCTACAACATGACAGCCGTGACCTCTGTATCTTTCACCACACGCGCTACCTAGATTCTTCCCCAGACACCAATTTCTCAGAACTCCACAGGTGAACTAGCATTAAAACATGTCCCTGGTTTTCACCACCCGCCTGCCTCTAATTTACATTAATTTCTTCCATCTCAACATTTCCTCACAGTAACTACTCCTTTCTTCACTCCATTTAGTTTTCTACATCTTTCATTTCCTGACTTGTCTGTATTTCACTGTCCCCCTCCCACGTCTATTACAACATATGACGTACTTAGCTTTTCACTCCTAGTAACTCATGCGCTATGTTTTAGCAGTAATCTCTGCCTTGCATATTACCCTGTTTTCTACCTGTAAGCTCTCAGGTTTTCAAACCTCATCCGGAGCAATCGCCAACAGTCAGTCTTTCCTTCTCATCCTGTCTGTAAGACTCCCCTGAACTTTGGTTCTGGGTGACTTTTCCGAACTCTACTGTGTTTCCTAAACATCTCCAGTTTCTTTCCCTTCACCTTCAACCCTTCTACTGGAAGAAAGAGCAACTGGCTCTGAAAGCTTGCATAAGGAAAATCTTTTTTTGATGTCCGTGTTGTCCTGCCACCACTTGGTGAGCAGATTTTCTATCTATCCACTACCCCCCCCCCCCCCCCCACACACACACACACAATGAAATATGCATGTTATCCCTTACATTATGTTAACTGTTGTATAGCATGGTTTAGCATAATTTTAGAAGTGTGCTAATTAGTACTAATAATTTCATTTTAACTATAATTTTATGACCCAGCTTGCAAATTCATTTCTGTATGTATGACCAACAATATTTTCAATACAAAACATTCCAGTTTTGAAATTTTCAGAATTAAAAAAAGTTTAGTTGAGGGAAATTTAGCATACTTATGAATTTCGTCAACTAGCACACATTCTCAAAGATTATAAACTGAATACAACAGTATAGATGTCAGGTTTGATCGAATACGGCCATTTTAAGATTTAAAAATGCAGCAAAACTGCAAAATTTTGGAAACTTTAAAAATTAATCACTTAAAAATGGTAAGCCTAAACAATCTAATTTTGGATCTCATATTTTGACAGGTAGAATAAAATGCCTATAAATTACAAAATTGTAGATCTTTAAGGTTTTCTTTTTCTTGGCAGCTTTCACATGGAATCACCGAGTATTGGCGGTGATTAAATTACGCTCTGTGCAAAATCAGGTGGCTTCCTCTTCATTCCTTTCCTCCCACCCACATTTTCTTACTAAAAACCACCACTTCCTTTTCTTACTACCGAATTCCAGTCACCTATCACAAACTCTTGTCTCCCTTAACCATCTGAACAACATCCTTTATCTCGTGGAACAGTAAAATCTCTCAATTTGTTGAGCATGCCAACATATATACTTGTACTACAGGGCAATTTCATCTCAAATGATACGGGTCAAGAGTGAATGTGTCACATCACTATTCCAAAGTTTGCCAGAAAAAAAAAAAATATATATATATATATATATATATGTGTGTGTGTGTGTGTGTGTGTGTGTGTGTGTGTGTGTGTTTTGAAGTGCCACATAACATCTCTCTAAAACTACAATATTTTTGAGTTTCTGACGATTCGCTAAAACACTAAAGATCTCTATAAATGAGAGTATTTGTGAAAATGTTGTAACGAAAGGGAAAATTGAAAAGTTTTAATAAAGAAACCAAAGTGATAAAGATCTGAATTTATTTTCAATAAATACTTTTGTTCCCAATACTATGAGACATGATTAATACATACACACTTCTTAGCTTTTTTAAAAAATTATGTTTTGAAAATATGAATAGTCACCGGATGTAAACCGTCTTGAGATATGATAAAGTGGAAGGATTGCTAACTGTCAGCTATGACATTAATGCATGAAATTCTTTAACTGTCAAAATATTTGTACATAAAGATGAAAGAATCTGAAATTTTTTGGTTATTTAGAAATTATTTTCTTCCAAACACCCAACCTAAGGGTGTTAAAAATTTCAGAGTACATCAGTTGGTCATCGTACTAGGGGAATGTACTATCACAGTGGGCAATACTTGTCTGTACAAAATGTGACAAATTTTTAGGTAGACCTAGCTCTACTCTCAAGCTCAAAAAAATTATGGACACAAACTGACCATGGATTTTAAGTAAATGTCATGCAAAACTAGTATTTCTGAATCAAAATAAATGCTTTACAACATTATAAGTGATTGGGAAAACAATTCAAAATTTTGTTCGAAAGCATTTTATAACAAAAATGAAATATAGAATATTTAGCCTATATCTCTCTTTTTGTGATATTATTTACAAATTATTATTGTCTTCAGTCATGATTTTACTTCATGACTTTCCATGAATTAAAATTACCTACAATGTAACCGTCAACACTGCACTGTTTTTTTTTTTTAAAAAAAAGAGTTCATTTGTTTTTTCATCTGCTTCTCACTGAACTTTTATAACCGAGCTGAATTTGCACACAGACAAGGACGATCCAACAAGAGCAATACTGGGAAACGGGAATTGCACACTGATCTTTTGATGATGGCCATTTGGAAGTATTAGCAGGACTTGGGGTGTTATATCTTGCAGCTCTGTCCCATCTACCACTGATTGTCATACACATACGAAATGAAGCGGCTCATTATAAAGTCTTCTAATATATACTGGGGTCTCAGCATTTCACACAAAGTAATAGGCTGCACTCTATGGAGAACCGTTCTTGCAATGTATGTGCCACTATGGGATGCAACCCAGTTGGGACTTGATTGAATTCCTACCACAGGCTTCATAGCAGACCACACATCTCTTTTTCAAATGGAATTCCCTTAATATACTTACTTAGAATTGAGAGTTTTATGTTTTTTACTAATGTTGATAAGGTGTGTACAAATTCAGTAGCATCGACAGCTTCGTGCTGGAGATTAAATCCTGTTGCAAGATGTTTACATAGATCTCCTTAATCCGTCACATTCACTTTTTCCAAGACCTGTTGCTGAAAATAGCAGTTTTTTTGTCATAATTCCTGTACTACAGTGTTGACCAAGCTCATAAAGCTGACAAGAGGTTTTTAAAATGAGATATTGCATCATCTGTCAGATACACACGTTTAGGAAATGCATGGCATCTAGCTGTGGCATGTCTATGAATCTTCTGCATACGATGGGGAACTATTCCTTTCATGACTGAATGCCTAACCTCTGTAACAAACTTATCTGGCTCTACTGTCTACTTCACCAACTCTCCTCCCTCCAGCAGTGCATAAGTTATGACACTGTCAGTATCCTGAAGGTGTAATGCTTCAACAGTCCACTTCAGCACCAGGGCACATTGCACACTGTTGCAACCAACATTTATCTTGTGGCTCTTGACATGTACACAAAAGCCTCCAGTCCATCTCTGTGTACTACTTTTGGCAAAACAAATAAGTTTCAAGTTGGTGCAGTAAATACACGTGCGTATTTCCTTCACTTGCTGGCATTTTACCCATTTTTGTCGTAAGGAGTATCATTTTGTGAAACCAATTTTTAAATTCAAGTTCTCCTTTTTATTAGGAGATATGTTTCTCTTATTGATCTTATCATATATCTTTTACCTTTTAAACTTGTTCATCACTTTCACTAACAGAACATCAGCCTGGTTAGGACTTGATGTGCTGCAATCTTTGTCATCACTTAGGCAATATTCCAGGGGAACAGAACACTTATCTTGCAACAGATGCCCACATTCTTTATTTGACAAGCTTTTCAAATCAAATACTGTGAGGAAGTGGGCATGTATTTTTGTATCTACTGCTTAGAGTAGCTACCTGGGATCAGTGTCAGTAATTGTACCTTCACAGTATAGGTGGCTGCTGAGAGCAGAAGTTAGGTTTTGAAACCACACATCATATTTCATGCACATTTCACTATCTTCAGGTTCTGCACCAACTGTATCAACATTATACACTTCACAAAATTTTGAAGGTTTTGCTTGTGTAAAACCTGTTTCAATTTCTTCCACTTTTCTTTCTACACGTTGTTTTCTTCTTGTGCTTCTTACCTTTCCTAGCCATTTAGGAGGGGGGGGGGGGGGGGGGACTATAGTAGAGGCAACAGCAGAAATGCTAACATTCAATGCATCAACAACTTCACACCCAGAAATATAAACATCGGCACTGTCTTCTTCAGTTTCACATTCAGGTGAGGGTGTGTTCTGGTGGGTTGTCACAATTTCTTGTTGTAGTGAGTGTAGCAATTCCTGCATAATGGATGTGATGCTAATACCATTACTTGGGGACCAAGATATTTCTGCAACACCCCTGAGAGATTTCCAACAACTCTGAAGTCTTTTTCACTTTTCTTAGCCTAAACACCACCACCTTGTGTCTTTTTTCATAGTCCACACACCTCACTCTTTCACTGCTTTATTTTCTTACTGGCATTGTATCCAACAAAAAGTTCAAACCAAACACAAAACCCTATGCAGAATGGTTTACATGGAAGTTCTCACTCATTTGTTATAAACAGAAGAGCATTGAAAACAGCGTCACCAACATGCATATTTTACACCAGAAAATCAGTGCTGTGAAATATGCAGAAGGCGGAATTTTTTTTTAACACTTTACACAGAAAAATATTGCCCTCTGTGTTTGCACTGACTACCAACATATTAACCAAACAATATTTTCTGTAATTCTCAAAAGTTTTAGGATGGGGTTTCGAAGTAAATAAGTCATAAAAACCTTTAAAAATGCAAATTTTTTACAGTTTTAATAATAAATATTTACATGATACAGATAGCGGGAACGAAGAATAAACTGTTTATAATTAGATCAGTAGTATCTGGCAACATGACAAAAGAGTGTGTTATGTGACTTTCCAAATAACAAAAAAAAAAAGTTGAAAAATTAACTAAATTTTGTATTTCCGTCTCTAAATTTGTTAGATAAAGGAACCCAATTGGTGTGTGAGCGTCAATCAACATACCGAGAGGGAGATTTAATGCAAAACATCTACCATGTTTCCAGTACTTTAGGTTTATTAGTAATATTATTATGCTCTTTACTGTTTTGAGAGTTATTTACAAAAAATAAGTTTTTCAAAGGGCCTTACCATTTACAGAAATTAAGATAAAAGGAAAATACATTATTTGTTAACACTTATGACGTAGCGGTGTAGTATACATTTTTTCAGAGAAATTCATGACCACGAGTTGACATGATCTGTATGATTTGAGATAAAATCACACTACTGCAGTGGGCGTTGCCTTCGTGTCTGCTATGAAAATGATCTCACTGCACTGTACACAGTATCTTAACCACATTCCTATTTTCTTATTCACTATTACAACTACTACAGCATTATGCTCCTTTTATTTTCCCTATACTGACCTGTCAAGAAGACCTTCCTGAGATTGCTCTTCGCTAGTTTCCACTGTAGCTTCAACCTTTTTATTTCTGTATTAAATTCTCTAACCAATTAAGGGATGTACCATTCCACATACCAACCTGTAGACTGTCAATTTCGTTTTCCCTCATGACATTCTCAGCATCCCCACCCGTAGATCCAAATGTGGGACTATTTTACCCAAGAAGACACCATTATCATTATGCCAAACAGTAGAGCTGTATGTCCTTGGAGGGGGAAAGGATGATAATGGCTAGAGTTTCACCTTCCTTTCAGCCATTCCCAGTAACAGCACAGCAAAACAAGGTAAGTCTATTATCCACACTGTTGCCCCTGGAACTTATGAAAAGGCTGCTGCCCTCTCCAGAAACAATGGGTTAGTCTGGCCTCTCCGCAGTTTCCCCTGAACTGCAGTTGCACCAAAAGTATTGACACCATCATTATTGAGGTGCACAATCCACCTCACCTTGGTAAAGCTGTTAGTTCATGGGGAGGGGGAAGGAGACAATATTGTCCATATGGAGAGAGGGAGAGGGAGAGAGGGAGAGAGGGAGAGAGGGAGAGAGGGAGAGAGGGAGAGAGGGAGAGAGGGAGAGAGGGAGAGAGGGAGAGAGGGAGAGAGGGAGAGAGGGAGAGAGGGAGAGAGGGAGAGAGAACACCCTTAGTGAGCTTAACTGGGAATTCTCCCTACGCACAGTTCTCGCAAGATCCTGTTGGGTTAATTAAGATAAGCTGTCTGTAGAGAAGAATATGCAACCATTATGCTGCAACCATGGCATATGTCACACTGGGAACATGGGGAACCTGTAAAGGGACATTTTTCCCCACCCCTACTAGGCAACTGGAATAAGGCAAAAATTGATAATATCTGTAACAATGTACACTCTGATGCTGCCATGTTCTTGACAGTAACTAGCTTATATGTAGATATTACGAGTTTAAGGAGTATTGGGGATAGCAGCCGTATTTCCTCTATTGAGTTACAATGATCACAGGCCTTCATACTGCCAACTTTTAAAACCCACAAATACGTATTCAATCCCAGGTAAGGTAGTTCTCGACATCTGTTATTGATATGCTGATGATCAGGAGAATTACATAAACCATGCTACCATTAATCAAACAACACAAACTTGTGTAAATGCTGATACATTGTGATTCATTATACATGGTGCTACACTGTTTTACAGAAGGACCCTCTAAACTTGATTTTTTTCTGGAGAAAAAATGAGATGATATTGCTCACTTTTACAAGGTTAACATCACATTTTCACTTAAACCTGTCATAGATTTGATGGACCAAAAATATTAACAAAGGCAAATTCAGAAGAGTTAAAACATGCTGTAATGATACGCAGTTCACAAAAACATACCAGGGGCTATCTACTTCGAGCACAAGGCAAATAATATCATAGCACCTGTAACAAAACTAGGGTGATCTAATCATCCTTTTCGCACTAGCCCATAATTTAAAGACACAAAGTAACGAGAGATCTGTATCATAAGTGATGGTTCATATTCGTACAGCATTTGGGGGTTTTCTGCTTTTCCACACGCCACTCCAACCTTTCGTTAAACCAGATTCTCATTAACTTCCCCCCCCCCCCCAAGTACACAGTCATTTCCAATACATGGACAACATTCACACTTCGAACGATAGCTGATGTAGGGGTACTTACAAACATCTGCTCAAAACTAACTGTTAATAATTAGCCTTCGGCGGAAAGAGCCTAAAAATGATTAGTACTGAATAAAGCGTTAGTGTGTGATATTGGCCCCCCAACTGCCTTGAAATTTTGGTTATGTTGAAAGACTGACCTGTAGCTTTGCCTGAGGTGTAGGATAGGTTGAAAAATGATAATTTGGTTGTGTTGGCGAAGTTAACGAATGTGAATGCCAATAAAGATCAATATCTGATGCTAGTTATACAGTAAATCAATTACGAAAAAAGGAAATTGGGGCCACTACCTTACTAAGGCGCAAACGAATGCGTGTGCTACGTGCTCATGTGTTTTTTTAATAACGGAACATTTGGAGTTTAGGTTGCAATAGCTTATTTCAGAAGCAATAACAGGGCAGAACTACGCTCACACCTACTGTAAACTACAACAATAAATCTATAGCACGCCAGCATACAAGTCATTATTAAGTTATAAATTACATCATCAAGTTATACACTACAACAAATATCATGTTAATTGCTTAACGAAATGTTATACTCGGCAGGGAGGGGTTCAATAAATAACTTTAGCCCATACTAGACATGTGACTAAGCCAAGTATGGTGATCGCTTATTTACGAACGCACAGAAACTTTCTGGGCAACGTGGGATCCAAGTTCGTTTATTTGTAACAAATACGCAAAACGACAAAATACTACGTTTTATTTTTGCAAGAATTTCTCTTTCTGACACAATATTTTCAATAACATATACACAATCGCAAACAAATTCAATACACCAACCGGATAACATGGTCCGAGAAAGAAACAAAAACCATAACAACAAAACCCTCCTTCTACATGCAACTTTACAAAGGATAAGACAAAACATACTTACGACATTTCTTATGAGTAATATAGCACTTTCGTTGCAATACTAAAAGAAGAGAACTACCGCTTCCTCACAATCCAAAAACAACGCCACTCTACCGCAATATCTCGAAATCAGAATCGATATGCACTCTTTAATGATATTGATTACAACTCAAAGATATATGAAGAATGTAATATATGCACATCCTGCAACTGTGGCAGAAACATTGATCATAGATTATTTATGGGAAGAAACGCTGCACAAGGATATGATCGTTAATAATTCATGGTTTAATATAAACTGTTTAAGATATGCCAGCTAGGAAAATAGACTTCTAGAATGCGGAAAATCCAAGTCATAGAATGGTTCAGAACTAGCTACCTATTTTTGAAAATTATTATATCCATGGTGGCTCAACAGCAACACAGCAGTTTCAGGAATAAGGAAAAACTAAAACTAGCCCCACTCATTTTTGAACCATTAATTTATTTTTCTATTATTAAATTATTGAGCCTAGTAGCAGTTTTCTTCCTCGCTGAGACAGTCTCTATAAAATATTTCCACACAGTATGGTACTTTAGACATACAACACCCATTTTAAATCTTATTTCATTATTAGCTACGACTGTTGACAACATATAGTGATACATGAATGTTGGAATTACGAGATCCTCTAAGACACGTCACACGTCAGCAAGATATT
This sequence comes from Schistocerca piceifrons, assembly GCF_021461385.2. Taxonomy (NCBI): domain Eukaryota; kingdom Metazoa; phylum Arthropoda; class Insecta; order Orthoptera; family Acrididae; genus Schistocerca; species Schistocerca piceifrons. Next base: position 845,043,587 of record NC_060138.1, read on the forward strand.
CAGTTACGACCACACGCTGTAATCTGTATGCCGAAATGTCTGCTCACATAGTATCTGCGCTGACGCAACTTGTCCTGCGGTCCAGAAACTTGGGCAAATACGTAAGTTGGAGGTTTGAGCAAAAACTGCTCAAATATGTGAGCGCTAAACCACATCTGAACAGAAATTTTGGGGTAATTCATCATTAAGAGAAAAGGTACTCATTGCACAAAAGCGTGCAAGCAAAATAATAGCTGGAGCCCACCCAAGATCACCTTGCAGACATTTATCTAAGGAACTCAGTACATTGACAGTATTTTCGTAATACTTATATTCACTTATGAAATTTGTCATAGAGCATCCCAATTGAAAAATAACAGATAAGTGCATAGCTACAACACTAGTAGAAAGAATGATATTCACTATTCTGGATTAAAACTCACTTTGACACAGAAAGGGGTGAATTATGCTGCCACAAAAATCTTGGGTCATTTGCCAAATTGTATTAAAAGTCTCACAGATAGCCAACCAACTTTTAAAAACAAATTAAAAGAATTTCTGAATGACAACTCCTTCACCACAATTTTTAGATATGAAGTAGTCACCTCAAAAAAATCTGTAATGAACACTGTCAAACTGACACATTCCACATCATCCCACCTCGCAGGAGAGCTTCTGTGAAGTTTGGAAGGTAGGAGACGAGGTACTGGCAGAAGTAAACCTGTGGGGACGGGGCGTGAGTCATGCTTGGGTAGCTCAGTTGGTAGAGTAATTGCCCGTGAAAGGCAAAGGTCTCGAGTTCGAGTCTCGGTCTGGCACACAGTTTTAATCTACCAGGAAGTTTCAATTTACTAATTGATAAATATATGTTTCTTAACATCAACTTTAACTAGGACCAGAGTTTATAAAGCTTTCAATTAATAAAGTTTGTGACAGTAGGAGCCATCTCTTGCTGTATGGGTTTTGACATTAAATCTAGAAGATTCGTCTTCTACAAGATTCACAGGAGTATGTCATCATTGCCTCTTAGATTCACAACCCTTACTATCATGTGTTTGGTTAGTTTAAATGCATACAGAATTTTAGGTGGTGGATCCACAGGTCTTTGCAGTCTCATAAATTTGTCGATGATGCATCTTTCATCAAGACCAAGATTCTATGTTCCTTTCGAGCCATCTCATCATCCCTATTGTGCACTTAAAATATTCGAATTTAATTCTCTGTGGTAAGCCAATGTTAATCTTGATGTTACTGAAAACTTATCCATGATACCCTTTCTGTTAACTTTTGATGGTAAGTTTCCAAATTAAAACATCTTTAATTCCTTCATCTATCTGTCTGCGTCAATCGATTCAAATAAGTAGATTAAGTAACACCTTGGCCAATTTGGAACTGGAAAATGGATGTTTTCAATTGACCATTTCTATTATAAGTTCTGTGTACGAGATCAGAAAGATGAAGGACTACTTACAGAGATGTTTCGTGTGTACAGGCTCCACTGCTAAAGTGTGTTTCGCATCTTCCCTGGTCCAAGAGCGTGATACATAGCTTTCAAACATTGGGTATTGCTGATTTGACTTAGTTTCAATGAAAGTCTCCTTAACAACAGAGACAGGTGCAGTCATAGCATTCCAAATCATAATTTTAGTTGTGCTTTTATTTCGTTTGATCTTTTAAAGAGCATTTAGATCTATCAGCTAGTTTTAGTCTTCTGATTCTTCATATCTCTCGAAATATTATTAATCCTGTCACTATGAGTTTGTTGATATTTGAGTGGCCATACATTTTTTAATGTTGGGCTTTTTTCTGGACATTGTTTTATTGTGATCTGTGTGCATGTCATCAGTGGGTCAACAGTGATTTCCTTGGGATCCTTTTGGTTGTTGGCTAAACCACCACACTTGGATTTTTCAGATCTTGTTTATGATGTTAAAAATTTTCATGGTTAATCATGAGTCATCCATTTATGCTATATGCCCATAACATTTCAAGCCATGTTTTCTGTACAATGAAACTGAATTATCCTGTCAGAGAATTTAATTCTTCTGAATTTCCAGCTGAGCATCCAGATATTTGCTGGGATCTTGAATCCAAATATTTTCCATAGTATGCCATTTCATGTTTTCCTTTACATTGATTGTTAGGTAGTGGTATAGTTTGACTTTAGTGGAAAGAGGTTTCTTGTTATGAATAATCTGGATGATTGTATAGACTTCACATAATTTTTCTGTAGGAGTTTTAGTATCACTTTATCACTGCCTCTCCTTCTAGTAATTTTATTCAAATACTTGAAGTACTGAAACCGAATGAAGTTGCAATTTCTTGTCAAAAGGTATCATATATCTACATGTTTAGAATTCACGCACTGTTTCTTCTCATATGAGAATTGGAGGCAATTGCTATCAACAATCTCTTTAAGCTTCTCTAGGGTATGTCTGGCTGGGAATACTGAAGAAAGGATACAATCTGTCAGCTTGGACCAATGACAACGCAAGATAATACAGATAATCTATTGTAAAGATTTAAAAAACTTAGATGAATGTTGAGAAACAAAACAATGTAGTAGAGAGAAAATAAATTGTCGACATATATTGTATACAGCCATATTTCAAACATAATGTTATTTGTATCACTTTTTAGAGTAGAAAGTCCTTGTATCCTATTCTTCAGTTGATCTGTACAGATTAACTGAAAAAAAGGACAATAGTGTTACTGAAAGCAAAAAAGCGACATATGTAACATTGACATGGAATACCTATATAGGTCACCTGAAGTACAGGATACAAATTTTATGTTGTAGCTTTTTCACCTTCACTAGTACTAGTATCCTACTGTACTGTTGTGCTATATATGTCAATGAAGTACACGATTCAGACTTGATATATGTTGGTTTTTTCGTGTTTCCTAGTACTGAGGAGTACAATACTAGTACTAGCAACAATATTAATATAACGTAAAAAGTAAGAAACTAAACTCACCAAACACAAATTCCCAGAGAACATATGAAACTTTATTCAAAAGAAGAAAAGGAAAAAAGATGAAACACCCCCAAACACCACTAAAACCCACCATTTTCCATAATTTTCATTAAAACCCTGGCCCCTCCTCAACAAGAATCTAGCTATCAAATCTTGGTGGATAAATGTGGCCAACACACTTAAGGAAACACTTCAACAGGCAATATGTATCTAGTACACTCCATCTCCAAGAATATTAATACAGATAGCTCTATAAAGCTGAAATGCGACATTTCTCACTCCATGCAACAGATTATATATACAAACCTCAGTAGCTGAACTTCTGAATACAGTGTTTATGATTGACGGCAAGGTGTTGAAAGCCCATCTTCCACAAATCTCTGTATAATGAAAACCCATCTGACATCACTATAGAACCTTCAACCTGAATTATTATCATAAATAATTTCAGTGCCAGATGGAATATTATGATCTCTGTAAAAAAAACAGTAGGTATGTTAAGGTTGATCTTGTTTGTCACATTCTGGTATCTTTACTAAAGATCCATCCAGAATCATCATCAAATTGCAGGTGTATCTGATTCTTAAATAAATTAAAATGAGTGTAAAATAATGTTTACGTAAATAACAAACGTGCGTAAAGAATTTGAATATAGTTCAGGTGTTTGGCGCTTTCATAGGTAGTCAACACTCACATTAGTTAGGTTTCGAGCCCTTGCTTATTTGATAGTACTCAAATTTAGTTCAGCATCATGATATGCAACGTACTGCAACTGTTATCTTCTTCACATACTTTCTCACTATCACTTTGATATGTATCATAAACTTACAACTATATTTGTTCTTTCTTATGTCTGTATATGGTACCTAACACTCTACAAGTATTTATCTCTCATGACTTTGGGACATGTCGATGCATCGATCCCTGGAAGAAAAAAATAAAATTAACTTAAAACTAAATCTTCATGGATAAGTATATAGCGGCTCACTGCCTACTAATACTTTCTTCATATTCTCAACTATGTATTCATTCACTTCAGTGTGCAGTCAGGCTATCACAAAACTTACTTCAAGTCATGTGTGTATTTCTACTTAAATTATAAATCCCCAAGATAAAGTGTATTAGGGACATGGTGCGACCTCTTATACAGTTTACCACTTATGCTGTATTCGCTTGATTAATTGCAGCAAGCTTTTCTCGCCTATGAAGTGTGAACAGTGCATGGGATCAATATTTAAAATTTGTAAATATTGTACATACACATATATAATGTATATAGTAGCATAGCTTAAGTAAATATCTCGTGCTTTAACATCCCTTTCCTGCATATATAATTCCTTAGCTTATCTTTGTGTGTCTGTGTATTGTGTAGATAGTATTAGTTGTAGTGTAGAGTCTCCCTTAATTTTCTATGTTTCTCTTTATTTGATAAGTTTTACAAATGCTAGTCCATGCTGTAGCTCATCTGTTTTGTTTGTTTTGCCTGTCTGGCGCACACGTGCTTGCAGTTTGTTGACCAGTGTGCTTTCCAATGAGCATGCAATGCGTCTTTCTTATACCACTTGCATCATGGTGAGTTGTATATTGCATTGCAAACTACCATGCGTTTCACACTTTCGTTTATTTGTTCACAACTGGGCTATGCACATGGTGAAGTGTTGTATTTAAAGTATCTTCGTCTCTAGATACATTAAAATAGAATTCTTCCTTGTTACAACCACTCATCTTATCGTTTAGACGTTTGACATGTAAGAAAATATACAGACAAAAATTTTCCTTAACAACTAACAACATAAATTCTGGAATGTGACTTTCCAGCAGCCTAAATCTAATATTATTGTACATATATACAACTTAGCAGGTATACAGCCCTCCTTTCAATATATATACATTTTCAAGTCTTTGTGTGGATAGAGGTCCATATCTTTACCCATGTTTGTGTGTACCAATCTGTAAGCCCCTGGGTAGGGGATTTTAGTAATTATGAATGCTCCAGTGTATAGTAGTTGCCACTTATGGTTCAGTTTTCCAATTTTTGTGGATTTGGGATGTGTTCCAGGCAACACCTTTTGCCCTACATAAAATTGAGTTGTACATTTTAGCTTTCTGTCACAAATTCCTTTCCTGTATTTAGCCCAGATTTCAGTGTTGATTACTGCTTGTCATATTTTATCGTCCAGTGTTAATTCCTGTATCGGAATCTTGGGCAAAGGTATCTCCTGCATCTCCTTGTTTGTAATTCAACATCAGCTCATTTGGTGTAAATCCAGTTAATGTATGGAGCAGGTTATTAACAACTTGTAAGAGGGGAGTGACATATTTAGTCCACTTCATATGTTTTGAGGTATATAGGTCCTTACGAACCTGCTGAATTCCTTGAACACCCTTTCTATAGGGGATGCTTTGAGGTGAAATTTGGATACTAGAATGGGTTCCATTTGGTTAGAATCTACAAACTCTTTCCATTTATATCTAATAAAATACGAGGCATTGTCTGTTAACATGACTTCTGGTATTCTTACTCTTGCAGAATTATTCCTCTTTGATTCATCTTATAATTGAACTGGCTGTAGCGTTCTGTACAGCATACAATTTGATGTATTTGATGAACAAATTATGCAGACCTGCTATATACTTGATGCGACCTTTACCTCTGGGATAGGGTCCAGCCACATCCAAATATACCTTTTCTAGAGGTTTTTAGCCACAATGGGATGTAGTTCAATCTGTTTTGAGAAGTTAGAATGTTTTGTTGTCTGGCAGACAATACACTTTCTTAGCAACTGTAGTACTCTTCATTTATGGTTGGAGAAATAACAATATTTACCTATTTTGTCAGTGCGCTTTGCAGTGCCATAATGGTCCCAAGTATTGTATGTGTACAAGATGAAATCATCCACATATTCCTCTGGCAAACACACACGCCATTGTTCTTCTTCGAGATGGTTCCTATGGAACAGAGCACCTTTGTGAATAGTGAAAAACCTTTTCAATTTTTCACCACCGTTTTGCATTAGTTTCGCTCTTAACTTACTTACCTTGACACATGTGGACATAGTATGGTTGGAGTGGTTTGTCTTCCATAAACATAGCTCTTATTTCACCTTCCTGCTCTAAAGGATCGTAAAATTCCTCTAAGCCTTGTGGTAACCGAGAAAGAGCATTAGCTATTATGTTTTGATTTCCTTTTATGTACACTATTTCAAAATCGAATTCTTTAAGATACATATACAACCTCGCTATCTGTTGGTGCAGCAATTTACAAGTTAACAAAAACGATATTGACTGATGGTCACAGTATAGTTTTGTGTGTGTTATTCCAAAGGAAATATTCAAACATTTTAAAGGACCAAATTACAGGCAAACCCTCCAACCCCATAATTGAATATGAACTTTTAGCTTCAGATATGGTGTGGCTGTCGAAGTTGATTATTTTAGGGATGAATTTTCCTCCTTCTTCTACCATTTGAAAAAGGAATGCACACAAACCCTGAGATGATGCGTCAGTGCATAATCAAAAAGCCATCTTCATGTCTGGTTGAGATAAAATATTAGTATTTAATAAGTCTTACTTGATGTTCTCGAAATCGGTTTGACATTGCTTGTCCCATAACCAAGGTCCGTTTTTCCGGAGAAGATCGAGTAAAGTAGTACTGTTCATAAGTTGGTTAGGGATGAATTCCCTGAAAACTGAGACTAGGCCTAAGTACTCCCTTAACTGCCTCTTGTTTTGAGGAACAGGACAGTTCCTAATGGGATCAAGTTGTTTAGGATCTGGCAGTATGCCTTCTGAAGAAATTATGTGTTCTAAAAATTTTACCTTTTCTTGTCCTAAATTAGATTACTTGAGATTTGCTGTTACTCCATGTTCAGAAAAGCAGTTCAATACTTGTTCAATTAATCTTAAGTGTTCTTCGCAAGTGGGTGTGGTGACTAAAAGGTCGTCAACTTACACTGTTTCCTCAAAAGTTCAGGCCCTTGCACTTTGTCCAGAGCAGAGATAAATACACCTTTAGTTACATTCAATCCAAACAGTAACACTTGAAATTCGAAGCTCCTGCCCCACATACAAAGTCGGACACTTCCGACTTTCTTCATGTAGTTTTATTTACCAATATGAAGACCAGAGGTCGTTTATGGTAAGAAATTTAGCATTATGGAATTTCATAGGCTGTTCCTCTAAATTGCCTGCACGTGTTTGGACTAGTACAATAATATTATTAATGTCATGTACATCGAGGACCAAGTGGACCTTGTCATCCGGCTTACTTAGGGCCAAAATAGGACTATAGTAAATGGAAAATGGTGGTTGTATTATGTCCCATTAAAGCATTCTGTTAATCTCTTTTCTTACTGCTTCCCTCTTTGTCCATGGTATGGGGTATGAAGTAGAACAAAAAGTTTCGAGAGGATATACTTCCATTTTGTACACAAAATCCTTAATGAAACCTGCTCTTTTTCAAATTCATGTATATAAGCAAGTATCAGTTCCCTAAGTTCCGCTTGCTGTTGTTGAGAGAAGCGCTTTGATTCACTTCCCTTTGTGCTTATTGTGTCTACGTTTACTTCTTCTGCTGCTGACGGTTCGTTGTTGTATGTATTGATAAACATGACTATGGGATTTACCAATTCAACCTCAAAGTCGTGAGTAACTTCAGTTTTATGTGCTTCATTACTTCCTCTCATTAGGTCTACTGCAAATGATTGGTTATTTACAGTGAAATGACATTGGCCCTTGCCTATTTCAATTTGTTGTTGGTTTGTCCCAAATGTATCCATACCAATTAAAATCAACTATTAATTTCTCTACTATCAAAAAATTGCATCATACAGAAAACTGTCGTAATTGGATGGGAATTCAAGCTTGTATTTTGACTCCTTTCGATTTATGACCAGTCGCAGTTTGTACCTTGCAATTTTGTACTGGCAGTGTGGGTATACGCCCATGTTTCTTCAGTTCTGGAAAGAATCCCTGTGACATCAAATTAGTCATAGCACCTGCATCAAGCACGATGGGCAGATCAAGGTCAAATATTCTGGCTTCACTAGTAGCTTATAACTTGCCTCTGTCAAATTTCCCTGTGTATCCTCATTACTTTGTTACAGATCATCTTTCACATCACAACCCTGACCGTATCTGATGAAGCAAGTGTCGATCAAGTTCGTCCCCCACTCTCTTCCTAGGTCACAGAACGGGGCCCTACTGTGACCGGTTCAAGTTTACCAGCTTTGCGGTGGCGTTGTTATTCGCATTAGGTGTTACTTTTGCGATATGGACTGTTGTTGTTTGATTACGCCAGTTAGTATCATGTGAGGCTCTCGACTCAAATACTCTTTGCCTTTGCATGTTATTTGGCATATGTGCGTTACTTTGCTCGTCCAATTCCGCTGTCTGTGGAGCTTCCATTGTCTGGTATTGTTTTGTGTTTGCCAAGCGATTGGCTGATTATTGCCGGTAGCTTGTGTCTATACATATTGTACAGGCTGGCCATACGCTACTTGCCCATTTCTTTTAAATTTACCATTGAATTTATGACTTTCGCCATTGCCTTTGTGATTACTGACACCATTACCATAGGTCTTTGAGGGGTAAGGTTGCCATCCATGTTGTACTATGAATCCATTGTTTACTTGTTGGTCCGTAAATCCCTGTGGCACTAACTAAGTATTAACAGGCCTGGGTTGTACTGATCTCTCTTTGTATATCAGATCTATTGAGTCCAGTACAGACAGAAAGTATTCAGTGTCGCATTCCAGGATGGTAATGAGAATCCCCCTAATGTGGGTAGGTATATGACTCCTTAAAATTCCAGCACGTCTACTTGAGATACCGGGTTCGTCCAGTATCTGGTTTTATTCAAATATTTTTCAAAATAGCTCCTTAAACTTCCATGCGTGCTACTCAATGGAGCTGGGTTGAATACTTCACGTCAGAGTCTCTCTTGTACGATCTCAGTCCAATATTTATCCAGAAAGGCTGTCTCAAGCTGGCCTCGTTCCACCATTTTTGTAGCCCATAGCAGAACGTCAGCCTGTGTGTTGCAAGAACAAATCTAATTTTCTTGGCTTCAGTCCAGTTACAAGGTAAGACAAGTCGAAGTGCTCTGATAAAGACCATGGGGTTTGTTCTTTTCCCTTCAGAGGTAAATACCGGAAATTGTCGATGCATAAGTAATCCTTCATATGCAAGTAACATTGATAAATATACCTCGCTGCCAGTGACAGGCGTGTTTATGTTCGTTAGTGAAGTAGCGCACGACAATTGCGCTTGCTCGAAAGATACAGCTGCTGGCAAGTGTTGTTGCATTCTGCAACGTTCACTATTTTGTGGGTAACCAGTGAAGGTATCTAAGTTCTCTAAAAGCATAGGTTTGTCTTCTGTCAAATGTCAGTAGTTTAAGCAATACTGCCTCATAACCTTTCCTCTGCTTCCTTTAAACCTGACTCCATTTTAGCCAGAAATTGACTTTCTTTCTCTTTTAGAGCTTCCCCTACTGTATCTACACAAATCTTCCACTCTGATACTACCTTTTCAGTAAGAGTGCTACCCTTATCCAGTATCCCGGCATCAGCTTTTTCAGTTATTTCCTTTACATCTGCATATATCTCATCTCTCTGTTTTGTGGCAAATTTTGACTCTAAACTTAACTCGTCCACTGTGAGACTTCTGTAGATAAGTTTTTGCACACATCTTGCAGCTCGCTGACTGCGTCGGTCACTTTTTTACGGACGCATCCACTTGGGATTGCATCTCCTGAATTTGAGAATATGCTTCACTAACGTTTTGTAACTCACGTGCAACTTTTTCCTGTTTATCGTCTACGGATGATAGTCTTTCCGTTAAGGTATTTATATTGCAGGACATGTCGGTAATTCGTTCTTGTTTTAGTTGGTTACCTAGCTCTGTTAACTTCCTGGATAGTTTGCTAGATAAGACAGTGCGTATAGTTTCGCTCACCTCACTAAATTGTTGACTAATACTAGTCTTGAAATCGTTAAATGCCTGATTTTGCTTTGTAAATTGTTGTGCTATATTTTCCTGATTTTTGTGAACTGCTTTGTTGTTTTGCAAACTGTTTTGTGATTTGTTGCATGAGGGTTGTCAAATTGCGTGTCACACAAGTATTTACATTGTTTTACGAACTGTTTCTTGTTCTTGCTGTCGCTATATCGTGAGCAATTAATCAAAGGAAGTTTCGCTGTTGTGCTCTTCAGTTTCACTATTTGAAAAAATGTTTCCTAGTGAGAACTGAGAAATTGTCTCATCGAATGGGACACCAACCTCGTTGTTTTGGTTGCCATTGGCCAGTTCACGAGTTGGCACATTACCTTCAACTGTTGCCAACCTCTGATTTCTGGCATCTTGGCATATTGCATTTTGTAATGAATTTTCAGCAATGGCCATTTCCTTTGATTCCATTGTGAATAGTTTTTAACAAAATTATGAATAAAATTTTTCAAAAATGCAATTTTGTCTCTATTGGTACTTTTCAATTGAAGTTGGCTTAGCTGCATTTTCACTAATGAACCAGGTTATTATCTGACATAGTCTTATAGAATTTAAATGACTTTTCTTGCGTTTTAATCATGGCTTTGTACAAATTTTCACCTTTTCTGTACAAATGCACTTTCCATAAAGGAATTTAATCGGAAGGAAAAGAGATTATCTGCTGCCGGGGCCATATTAGTATACAGCATAGCAGCTTCCTACCTTTGCTGCTGAAATCAGCATTTACAACTTGTCTCTTTTGCAGCCGGAATTTAATTTTAATTTGCTCCTTCAGTTGTTTTATCATTCCCAGTCACATGGACATGTAATAAAAATACAATAAAAGTTTCATTAGTTTCTTGTAACAATAATATGATTCATTTATCTCAAAAATTTTTATCTTAACAACTGAAAGGCCTGTTCATATTTCGCTTGGCGCCGTCTTGTCATAGTCGCCATTGAGTAGGGATATGGAAATGGATTAAAAATTGCTTGAATAATTAGAAAATTGATTGGAAAGAATAGTTGAGAAAATTTTGAACGTAATTTACGAATCTGTGCACAATCTTGGGTGGACTTTAACTGATAACAATATCAACAGACCTTGTATGTCATTACATTCAAGGTCAACAAACATAATATGCATTACTTACTGCCGCTTCCAGCAGTATACAGAACCAAATAACCACTGCAACCATTGACATTGCCGATCCGTATACAGGTTATTAATCACACGAAGCACAATGTTTTCAGTATAAATAAATGAATTTCAATAGGTGGCTATCAGGTCTGAGTCATTACCCTCACATTAATTCCATTGTGTCTAATTTTGAGTGTGACAATGTCAATGAGGGAATGCTCCTCCAGATACAGCACTAATTATTCTTGTCTGCACCGAACCTCTTGATGTAGGATCTCAGCAGTGAGTGAATGACGAACAAATAGGAGTTGAATTAATAACCATGGGAAAAAATATTCATTTTCTAATAACTTTTTATAATACTTTTAATGAATGGTTAAAATATACATTTTTAACAATGCTGGTACAACAGATCCAAGCGTTCATCTCTACGCTACCACTTTCTGAAACATAAAGATGAAGATACAAGAATTCATAAACTGAAGACCATATTTCTTACTTTGCTTCATAGAGATATTTAACGATGCATCAAAACATTATGTTCTCTACAAAACAACTCGTTAATTTACTTTTGGCGGGTTCTTTGATTTATAGCTCATTCAGTTTACATATAGAAAGTAATATGATTCAATAAAAAGTCACACAGCAGGAGATATCACAAACCACATGCCGCTCAGTGAAGTTAAGCAAACGTTTCTTCCTTTGATTACAGACCAATATGAAAATTACATCATAACACTCTGTACTGAAACTACATGCCCACCAAATCCATAATCCCACCACAAGATCCCCCCTTTTATACTCGGTTTTTCCAAAAGTAGACTCATCAGGTTCGTCAATAACATCTGACCCCCTCCTCCCAAAGGTCCACTTTAAAAATTCCACACACACTTCCTGACCAATAGAGTACCAGTCAAGAATGGTAAGCTCACTCACATGACATTCATGAACACACAACCACACAAGCCGTCTCAAACACAAAAAATATGTGATCTTTATGATATCTCTCTAGGCCAGCTTCGACATCTCAAACGAGATTCCTCTTTGGCCCGAATCGAAAGCCATAATTTGCCTTTGGTGCATCTCTAGGCATGTAAAGCATGGGTACGAGACATGAAACACTAATCAGGTGTGTATGTTCGCTGCACTCACGACAGTGAACATAATTCGGTAGTAGCCCACACAACTGCAAGAAGCGAAACACAGACATGTCTATGCCTAGTGCCTCATTCAAATCATACTACAAAGGTAGGACAAAAAGTAAAAATTGTCGAGAATGAAAATTAATTCTCAGCAAATATCTCAGAATCACCAAGAATGAAAGTTAGTACCTAATAAATTGAAGCAACTCACTATCAGACTAAGGTGTGATTCAAAATATGTACACAGATTATTTAAAGTTATCAACAAAAAGTTTACACAATATTTATTCTTTGGCGACATATTCATTTATTTCTGTTTATAATTAGAAGTTTTGCCATAGAAGATACCTGATTTATTACCTATTGCTCGAAAATAAACAAATTAATACCCATAAGTGATATACGTCATCATTGGTCAAAGCCAATGCGTTAGAACCCATTCTTCTGTGTACCCATCTGGCTTCAGTGGTAGCCCTAGTAATTCTTACTAGGTTATCAACAAAGGCAAGGCTTATGATATCGACTTTTTTGCTTTTTTATCTAATATTTGCTGCACGTATTTCCTTTTTATCTTATCTAGTACCAAAATTATTGCCTTGCTATGACCCAGTTTATACATCTAAACATTTTGAGGTTTCACTTAATAATGTTACTGTAGAGGTTGTGTTTATTAGATTCTGTTACATTGAAGTAGCTGTTTTGTGATCCACATAATATTCATGTAACAAATTTAACAGGAAGGTGTGGCCAACTGAGTCACAGGCTTCTTTTAAAACATACAAACGTAATCACGGTGCAAATAGGCTGGTAGATTGTAGTATCATCTTGAGATTACAGATCTGTTCTGAAAAAATCGACCTTGTTGAACTCGATGTGGCATTCACTTAGCTTCTATTCCGTCTGTTACTCTAGTCTGGTGAAGAATTCACAAAAAATACTTTGTAAGTGACTGGCAAAAAAGAAATGTGGTGGTAATTGTTTGGCTTGATATTGCCACCTTTTGTCTATATAGTGAATCAGTGCACTTTTCTGATCATTAGGTACTACTTTATTCCCTCAGGAATTCACAATAATGGCCTGTAATCTGTTAATCATGCATGTGTCTCCAAACTTGAGCATCTCGGTAATTACACTGTCATTCCAGGCGTAATACGATGTAGCTTATCTCATCATATGTTGTTGAAATTTAGCCCTTGTTTGAGATGGATCTGACGAAACTGTATTTTTCTGTAAGAGCTTCACAGTTGCGTAGTTTCTTGAAGTACTGCTTCAAGATGCCACAATAAGCTTTTGTATTTGTCTTGACAGTTCCATCTGAGTGATCTAAACAAGTACTGGCTAGTTTGTAGTTTGCTAGTTCTTCAGTACAAATCCCATATAAATTTAGCATGTTGTTCTGATAGAAGGCTATTAAATTTCCTCTATTCAAGTACATTTAATTTGTCTGATTTTTAAAAGTTTTTCTTTTGCATTTCCGTAAAGTTCTGCTGGGTACTCTGTACACCTATGAGTACTTCAATTTTTCCAGGCTCAAATAAAAATTTCCATTGTTATATCATAGTCTGGCTTCCACCAACTGTGTTTGTGTATTCTTAGAGGTATATGTATTTTCTTTGCTTTTTCTTTGAATGGTGCCGAAAGTGGTATCTCATGTTTGTATGTCTGTTTTCAGCATCTTTATAAATTCCTATGCATTTTCAAGTACTTTGGAATGATGGATGGTATTGTAGGTTTCACACGTTTTTGCTAACTAGGACTGAAGCGAATTTGGTTAGTTGAAGATAATAGTCAAACGCTAAATAACCATTGCATATATACATATTAATGATTTCCCAAGTGAATTTTTTGTGTTAGCAGAAGAGCCAACTGTTACGAGTGGAGGCCAAAATGCACACGTTTTAGCTCACGCTGGCTGGCGTGAGGAGGGAAGAACCATACTGACGTAAGGTCTGGAACATGACAAGGAATGAGAATTCTGAAAGCGGACGTAATTAGTTTGATACTTAACTTTAATCCATTAATGATGAACGTCGCTCTTGACGGTACATGATTCACAATATTATCTTTTCAGAATACATTCTTGAAGATATGAATTATAGTAAGTGAATATGGCGCCTTGCTAGGTTGTAGCAAATGAAGTAGCTGAAGGCTATGCTAAACCGTCAACTCTACAAATGAGAGCGTATGTAGACAGTGAACCATCGCTAGCAAAGTCAGCTGTGCAACTGGTGCAAGTGCTAGGGAGTCTCTCTAGACTAGACCTGCCATGTGGCGGCGCTCGGTGTGCAATCACTGATAGTGGCGACATGCGGGTCCGACGTATACTAATGGACCACGGCCGATTTAAAGGCTACCACCTAGTAAGTGTGGTGTCTGGCGGTGACACCACAGCATTTCCAGTGATTGTTACATGATCAACCTGGTATCCGCCCACATAGTTCATCGATAACTTACATGTCATTATTTTCTGTAGGTGTGTCTTAAAGTGTGTGGACATAAGTTGAAGGTGGGGCATTGTACATGGATTTATTAGATCTTTCCATTGATATTTGTTTTCTAATTTTTTTGAGAAATTCGTGATTACTTGTCTGCATCCCCAGTCCCCGCCAATCTGCGCATAGAAATCTCCAAGTATGATTTTAATGTGAGACTGATTAATGTCTGCAGAAGTAGTGATCAGAATTTTTGAACTTTGTTTGTGTCAGTGACTTGATCGTTGGAGTATGTGCATTCCTCAGAATACAGATCTTGTTGGGGGATTTAACTGTGAGAAGAGAAAGATGTTCTGAAGGGGTGAAATGTATCACTGAGCATAGCATAAGTATATAGTACAACATCTGTAACGTGCGCGTGGGGCACACGATACTCGTTAAAGCCAGTACTATGGTAAGTGAGCGGGATTCACCTTATGAGAAAGGATTTTTGTATAGATATCGACCGCGTGTACCTGAATGATGGCAAATCAGACTTACACCCACTCTGTAATAACAATGATCCGTCAAGTAAGTTCAAAATGCAACTACACGTCAGGATGGACCAAAAGCAACACTGATGACCCTACCAATTTAATAATAATACGGTCGCCAGCCTAATTAGGCATTAACTGAGTTTCCTCCCTGTACAAGTTGGTAGATATTCATGCAAAACAACAAGTAGTAACACTGCATAATATACTAAAATTTTAGAACCAGAAAATCTATTGAACTGATAGTTTCACATTCTATACTGATATGGAAAAACCATGAATACATAGCACTACACTATAATGTATACTACAAAACTTCATACTGTCTATTAATCTGATTAAAATCGGGCGTAGGTTACCCTAGCAATAGCACTTTCGTGACACACAGAAAATGTCAATTTTGATAAAACACTGATAAATTTTGGCTTTTATATTGACTTTAACTTTTGCTGGTCAAATCAAGGTGGAACACTTCAGAATTCAAATGAATAAAAAGGGGGGGGGCTGAAACTGTTAGGATCACTGTATTAAAAAAATTGATTACTGAAATTATTATGCGTTCATGATTTCCAGTATATGAGTTACTAATCTTTTTATCTTATCTACTGCTCATTTAAATACCTTTATATCTGTCTCGAAATAATTAAACTTCATTACTATATCAATATTAAAGTTATCTTTCAACTTCGTTAGACCTTCGTTATTCATTTACTGGTTCATTAACAAAACAGTTCTTTAAACACTATTCTAACATAGCTAGGTCTGCAAGTAATTATTATTAACACAACATTTAATTTTTCATTTCGGGACACTCGGATTGCATAATATTTGGAAAGGACCCTATCTAGGTTATTTGTGAGGATAATCAAATGATAGGAAAGTTCTGGTAAAATTTAGGATATTATTGAACAGTTCACTCTATGGTTCAGACAAATACAGTACTAAAAGTTTCAACCTGCTTCTGTCGATGCGGCGGGCAGCGAGATGGCGAGACACGGAGCACACATACAACCACAGCTATGGCTCTTGACGTATCGGCACTTTAATTCTTCATAGCGTTGCAATACTTTTCCATTTACTGCCTATGGAATTTTGCCATGCTGTGCGGGCGTTGGAACGGCATAACCGAGGCTCACTGAAACTACGTCTTTCAGGAGAGCCTCCTCGCTCCAGAAGGTGTTGCTCAAACCAGTGACAAACTCCAACTACTGCTGCTGCTGAGCCCGTTGTGCCCTGCATTTTCCCTGCTCGCCCGCCATCCACATTTTACCGCTCCCTTACAGACAGGGTATTCACCCGAGGTTTTGCATTCTACATATCTTAACACATTGCCTACATATGGACCAGACACACACTTACAATTTTAAACATCTTACAACAGTCTCAACATTCGTTACATTTCAGTTCTATTACAATATTGCTTGACATTTGACATAAACATTAATATTCACACTGAAACTTGTTTACAGTTTTCTTAACACACTGACATGAAACAAAAAAGAAATGAAATCAGAACATCAATTACACTAGTTTATCGAAAAATCAGATGGAAAAAAAATTTACTTATATGTACAATAGTACAGCGTCGTTGTTGTTACACACCCTTTCATATAATGTATGTCAATAATCCTTTTTGACAGATTCAGTAAACAAAGGAGCTGTATGAGCCTCTTCGGTGTTGAGTCATGGGCGCATTAGGATACAAACTCTACGTTTACATGTTACACATCTTCTGAAAGACGAAAACCAAATTTCGAAAACAGGTTTTCGCTGTCGTGTTTACATGCTAAGGTCTAAAGCGGATTTGCTAGCCCATTTAAATAAGGCGCCTGGAAAACAGCTGATACAGTTTCTGATTTAGTCAGGACAATCACTGTCTCTCTTCAATAAGATGAGTCTAATATTTCTAATTATCCTTGACTGTACAAAAAGCCACTCAGTCCATATTAACCGAAATTTTTTTAAAACGAGACGAAACCAGACAGCCCAAGCACATTTCATAATCGGTTGTGTTTGCACGTGAAAATCGATTGCGGAATTGGAGAACTGTCAGCCAGAAGTGGATTTACAGATTAGACTTTGAAGTGTTTACAAGACCACCCAGAACCGGTATTGAGAAATCGGTTTAAGCAATCCCGTTTTGGGAACCCCATGTAAATGGGGTGGAAGACAGTTTCGTGTTTACAGAGTTAATCTGTGGCTCATATGGCAAAACATGTGCATTTTGAACAGTTTATATGTGGAGAGATGATTGCTGTTAATAAATAGTGATCTGGTTTCACTACAGTTGCATTTTCATAATTTACCAGCAGATATCCTCACAGAAATAAACATGTTTTAGGATCAGTGGAGTTCACCAAATAAGAGAAGGAGAAAATATACTATAGTGATCAACAGATACATGTTACAGCTAGATAATATTATGTAGTACTAATGCAGTCTCAAACTTAGGTATGTTATTGTTTGTGTGATTAATTGCAGGTTTTCAAGTGTGTGTGTGTGTGTGTGTGTGTGTGTGTGTGTGTGTGTGTGTGCAATAGCCACTGAATCAAAGTGACCAGGTCACAAAAAAGGGTTTCTTGTGGTGAAAATATTTCTCGTTGCCCTGCAAAGTTGTACATGCCTTGTAAGGACACTATATATTAAATGCTATAACGTCTTTATTGAGGTGTTGTGATACTATGAGCTCATTTCGAACCCCATGGTCATTTTCAGGCTATCTGCAAAAACTCAATCTTGAAACAAACCTTTTTGTACATTTTCTTTATTTACAAATTGTGTTTCAGTTTTGAATTACTTACATCCTTAGCACAGCGTTATTGCTGGTGCAGTATAAATGTCAATATAGGTGGAGATAGTTAACCTTCAGTGTATGCAGGTACTGCTCACTATTTTTGAGGTCATCGATTATTTTTGTATTTCACAGTTTTTAAGATGTACTATGGTTACATCTCTGGACTGTTATTCTGTTGGTTTGTGAGGCATTACGATCTTGCTGTCTTCACTGGAATTATCGTTACATCTCTGATTAATTGGTTTGCAGTGAGCTCAATACTAAGCTGGAGAGGCTACTACACGAAGCAAAGCTGTGATGCGTGATGTGACACTCGCCATGTTAAATCATGGCGAAGTGTCAAATTGTTCTGCTACGTATAAAAAAAATACATTTACCATTTATGTACACTATAACACGCTGTGTGTGTTTGGATTATAGTTCATTGTTAGCTATCGCTTTGTACCTGATAACCCGTCTCTGCAAGATCATTTTCGCAATTATACTGCTGTATTTCCGTACTGCCGCTATAGCTGCTGACAGATTATGCTCCTCATAAGTCTTACCTTTGTGGAAAAGATTTTTTGATTTCACTGTCACGTTATATTTCCTGAATGACGAAAGTATATACATGCGCAAAATTGCCAAAACTTTGTCATGAAAATGTCCTTATTATAATTACTTCATCAGATATGCGGCGAACTTTCACACAATGCCACATGTGATGCAAAGCAAATTTCTCTCTACATGTAACAAGAAAAGTTCTGTACTTTTACTAGGCAACAAAACTGCTAAACCATTGCTTTGCTGCTAATTTCAGCTGCTAACAGGGCAAAAATCTTTAACCGTAACACAAATCACTTAACAGGTTGTAATTTTGGGAAAGGAAGGAAGTGGTCAAATTAGTAACGTGTAAACATCAAATAATAATTTTTATTTATTGTTTTGTGTCATTCAATATATATTTACATGTCATACATTGGCAAATGTAATTGGTTTCTCCAACCTCTGCCTTATGTCAGAATAGTAACCCTGCACATCAGCTATAGCCGGTTTTATGTGCATTTAATTTAGCCCGAAGGTACCCAGTAGCAGTACATTGTATTAACTGTGACTCACACATGTCTTCACAGTCAATGGAGAGACTCGTGTATGTGCTTTACCAAAACCATTCGGTTGTTCACCAAAGAAACAACAGACAGGATTACTAAGCCTGTCATAAAAATGGTTTTATTTTAAGGTAAATCTCACTGGAGTAGAACAAAAGCATTTTCTGTGGCTGCACTATTTTAAACAATGCTATACATTGGCGAAGAAAACAACATTTGTCGACCTTAATAGTAAAGGCAACTGGATAAAGGCAACTGGATTTGCCACAGGAGTCTTTCAGTATGTATGATCATTTGCGCATATTTAGGGAACAGTAATAAGTTCTTTGCACTAAGCACATATTAACGTTTGCATAGTTTTTTCACAACATATCCTTATATATAATAAATAATATTATCCTGGTATTCCCTGAGTAGTGCTGAATCAAGAGCCGCAAAGTAACTAGTATCTTTGCTATCATCAGTGAACTTTTCACTTCGCTTCATAGAACACATAAATTCATGGACACTGAAAGAGCTCACTTTCTTCAGCAACATTGCTCTAACAGCAGACTGGAACTATAATGTGGTGGGATTATTGTTCCAACCTAGATCTGATGCAAGAAAGAAAGAGTTCTAGATGATCTTATGAGAGATTGTATCTTAAAAAAATATGTAAGAGGTTTAGTATTCTGAAACAGAAACTCATGGGAGAGGTTTCTAATACCACACATAAACATCAAAAATTCCAGCACAAATGTTTTTCATAAATGTACTAATACACACACTATCAATCTTTAACGTCTCAAGCTAGTTTTGTGCTTTATAATAAAATTCAGTCAATAATTTACATATTCAGCTCTCAATGGCCTTAGCAGGAACATTCCTAGAGTTGCACACAGCAAAAAATTTATCAATAAATCTGATAAATTCTACAGTGCCAGAGATGTCCTGAAATTCTGTGTGCTGGGAACTCTCTAGGTATAGAAAACCAATGGCGTCAGCAACACCGAAGCTTATTATCTGGGTAGCTAAAGAGACATTCACTTTCTTATTATGGAAATCATTTTCTTATTATAGAAATTCATGTGTGAACCAGAGAGTGAAATGGCCAATTTTAAAGATTCACACTCTTGCAGATAATGTAACTTCCAAGTAAAGTTCCACTTCATATCTCCTGCTTCACAGTTAATAATTCCCTTTTCAGCTAAATTATTAGAAAAAAATTTCAGCATATGATATGGAACAAAAATTGCACGAGCATTACTATCATTGCCAGGATGCTCGAAGTAAGGGGCAAAACTTTGCAGATTCAGTGAGCACCCAAGATTTTTCAGTGCTGAATGTTGACAGCTACATCATCACTTGTCACTGACATCACGAGAATGCCCACAAAAAACAGTTTGTGTACAACCTCTCACAGTTTAAGTTATTACATGTGCAGACAGTTTATTCACAAAGAAATATGCAGTTGGGCACTTAAACTTTTTATTATAGGAGACTATCTGAAAAACTAAATCCTTAGTAGCCAGTTCTTCTGCATCTATATTTAGAATATTGCTCAGAATAACATAGTGTGCAAAAACTTTTTTGTTGTTGGTCTATACAAGCTACTTCCTAATTGGCATTCTATCGAAAATAAGTTCACACTCTTTAAGATATCGTTTGTCGCTTCAATTATATTTTAGATAGTTGAAAACCTCTTGTAGGTAGACAGATTCACAATTTACTGATGACACCCAACCACACAGAATACTGGTGTGGGGCACAAGATACACAGTGTACAAATCTCCATGCCTTAGGGGAATAGAAATGCAGAGTGAGCGCATATTGTTTCGTTAGTTCACTGTATCGCATGGATTCCTTCTTTGCACCACTGTTTTTCAATTGCGTAACTATAAAGTCTAAATGAAAGCCACTAAAACGTTCATGAAGAACAGTTTCCAGATTTTCATTTACACAGTTTCTTTTTTACAGCACAGTAATCAACTTCACCCTTGTTTTCATCCTTTTTTCACGTCGCTTAAGTTTCATTGGCAATCGTCTCACTTTTTTCCTAAATGCCACAATTCTGTGAGAGACATCAGTCTGAACACTTGCATCACATCTATCACGATTGCCATCGGATTCACACAACGTATATGTAGCTTGGGTCTCATTCATTTACCGAAAAAGAATTAAAATAATCCATAGCAACAGTTACGAGCTACTACAAATTCAGAAAGATACATTAACAGGAATGTGTGTCCTTGTTGCTAGTTAAATACATGGTTTTACCTCAGAGACTGATGGTTTATTCCACACAAGTTGCCTTCTCCAATTGATTTTCACTTGCAAATGGCCTGGGAAACTGTATAAACGTAGGTATAGCGTCATCCTTCAGCAGCAGTCTATCAGCTCCTGGTCGGAATACGTAGCTGTCTTTTGTAGAATGAGATCTGAAAATGACACTATGTTTCGATGGAGTCCAGTATTCTCTTCATACTGCAACCACCCATTTCTTTAGAAGTTCTAGATGCAAGTGAGGAAAACTGAAAAGATTTTAGATGTCTCTTTCCAGGATTTGAATTTCTCGAATACTATGTTTTTATTCAGTTTATTCATTTAATATTTTGTAGGGATATTTGTGCATATGACAATAAATTTCTATTTCTTCCAGAATATTTAGTTTTGAATCTTTCAGTGTTATGTGCAAAATATCTACAGCACGTTCTAACTGGCTTATGTGATGATTTCCTGCTCTGATGTGATGATAGAATGTGGATATGTTCGTGTCATTGTGTCTTAAGTATTCTTGATACTGTAATTTGAGATTTCTGCCTGTTTGGCCTACATAGAATTTGCCACTGTCATTGCAATTGATTTTATATACACTTGCATATGTATGTGTTTGTGGATTGGTGGTTTGGTTTTCCCAGATCGGATTTGTGTTTTGATGTGTGCAATGCGAAAAGTAAATCGTACTGTGGTTTCCTTTAATATTTCGTTTAATTTGTCAAATATGGCTTCTGTATATGTCTGTGGTATGTAGTTCAATTTTTTTCTCATGTTTGTTTCTACTGTTAGTGTTATGTCATTATGTATTATGTTGTGTACTGTCTTTGTGTGTTTTTTATAGTCGGTCTGCTATATTGGGACTGTAGTTGTTTGTGTTTGCCATCATTTTTAGAGCTGCTAATTCGTTCTGAATTCCTGGATTTTGTAGTGGGAGGTTTATTAATTGTTTATCATGAAGTGTAAATATGGATATTTGTGTACTCTAGGATGGCAAGAGTATTCATCTATGACGTCTGATGCATGTTTTCTGTAAATTTCGAATTCATGCCAGTTGTGTATTTTTTTATCGTTAGATGTAGGAAATTAATTGATTTTTTGCTATGTCGGCTTTCCCAGTATCTTAACAGATCAAATTATTGTCATTTCTTCAGCTGCATCAAACTGTAATCTGCATAAAATATTTCTGCGGTCCACCTGACTGCCATCATCAGGTTAGAAAAGCTATCTTGAGGATAACTGATTGAAACTGTTAAAGACAGAACCTTTACATGCAGCGAAAATACAAAAGTTCTTTCCCTGAAGTAATGTGCAAGCTCCCAAACGCTGCTGCTGCCCCTGATGCAAGAAGAGTTGCAGTGCCTCCGGTGGTGTATACTGGCGAAAAACGATATATCATTAAAAATTTATTTATTTATTTAGATACCATAAATATAATACAAGACATTCACATGGATGTAGGACGTGTCAGATTATTACAAATTACACGAAGGGAACACATAAAAAATCTCTCTTGCATGAGGAGATGGTGGTATATGACAAAATACACATTAACAGGTATAGACAAAATTACACTTAAAAATGGTAAAACAAAGGTAGGTCTTAATAACTACATAAAAGACATAGTAATTGTAACAATGATTCCAACTATCATAATGAATAAGAGTACATCAGATTTAATTAAAAGGAAAAATCAATGAGAGTTATTCCTCAACCAAATAAAAGTAATTATCTATTAGATAGTATTAGAGCTGTTGTTTAAATTTGAGAAGCTCACAGACATCTGATTACAGTCATGGTGAGAGAGCACTGAACATCTTGCAGCTCACACAATGGACTATTTTTTTGTGCAATAATAAGTTTTTTTACTCATAATGGAAGTCCATCTTTGTCCTGGTATTGTGGGTATGGTATGAATCATTGGTTTTGTATAGTGTTCATTTTTACCAATCAGACATAACAGGGAGTAGATATATTGACATACAGTTGTCAGAATCCCTAATTTTCTAAAAAAAATGATTCTACAGGAAGGACTCAGTTCATTTTCCTAATAACTCTCTTCTGAGCAAAGAATATTTTTTTGGAAAGTGGCTGATTACCCCAGAAAACTATTCCATACAACAATAGTTCATGGAAGTAACAAAAATAAGCAGTTATTGGGCGCTCTGGTCACAGGCAGTGGAAGTATTACGAATAGAGAATGTTACTGAGCTGATCAGACCATTTTAGATTGGTGTCAATGTGTACACCCAGGAACTTGGATGACTCAACTTGTAGTTACTCACTACCACTGCATTTAATACTTAACAGATACTCCACTTTTTTACTTGCTTGCAAATGAACAAACTGGGTCTTAAACTTCCTGGAAGATTAAAACTGTGTGCTGGACCGAGACTCGAACTCGGGACCTTTGCCTTTCGCTGGCAAGTGCTCTACCATCTGAGCTACCCAAGCACGACTCACGCTACGTCCTCACAGCCTTACTTCTTCCAGTGTCTCGTCTTCTACCTTCCAAACTTTACAGAAGCTCTCCTGCGAACCTTGCAGAACTAGCACTCCTGAAAGATTCACAGGAGAGCTTCTGTAAAGTTTGGAAGGTAGGGGACGAGATACTGGCAGAAGTAAGGATGGGGCGTGAGTCGTGCTTGGGTAACTCAAATGGTAGAGCACTTACCCCCGAAAGGCAAAGGTCCCGAGTTCGAGTCTCGGTCAGGCACACAGTTTTAAGCTGCCAGGAAGTTTCAGATCAGCGGACACTCTGCTGCAGAGTGAAAATCTCATTCTGGAAACTGGGACTTGCTAACATTTAGCAATAACCCATTACTTTCAAACAAATTAAGTACTTCATTAAAGACAATGTTGACCGATTCATCAAGATTGTCGTAGGGAGTTCTGTTGATGAGGAGAGATGTCATCTGTGAAAAGAGTAAAATGAGTTTTAAAGCTGGTACATAAGGGAAGATCACTGCTAAAGAGGAGGAAGAGAAGGGGGCCAAATACAGAGCCCTGAGGAACACCACAGCGAATAGAGCCCCAGATAGATGACACAGAGTGGTTCTCAGAGTCGTTCAATATGACCTTCTGCTTTCTTACAGTTATCCAAGATTTAATCCATGAGGCAGTTGATCCACTTACATCATAGTATTCAGCCTTTGGTAAGAGGATTTCATGGTTAACAGATTGCGAGACACAGAGCATGTGAGACGCCCACAGAGCATGATCAATCGAAAACAGCTGCAGCCCCTCTCTGAGTTGATCATAGCGTGGCTGATCATCGTTTTAGAATTTAACACTGGTTTCTACTTATTGCAGAGAGAGTGGTACAAAACATGTTTTCGTCCATTTTATTTGCATATCGGCACGCATTCGGAGAGAAATGGATTTACTATAGTGCAAATTCCAACCTGCATTCGCAGAGAAATGGCATAATTTTAGTGCGATATTTTCAGTATGCTGTAGCTCATTAGTACACGATCTCTAGCCGCCACTGCACAAATCTGAGCCATCAGTAGGTCCACCTCATTTACAAAGTCGTTGCTAATGGTTTGTCACTTACAATACTGTATTTGTAGTGGGCTAAAATCGTCGTCCAGCCAGCCATATTTCGATTTTCCATCGATCATAATGACGAATGGTGCCTTTGAAAACGGATACAGCTCATCTGCCGCGCTTCCCTTGTCCAAACCGAGCCTGAGCTCCATGTCTGATGAACTCATTGTCGACGAGGTTGTAAACCATAATCTATCTTTCTTACTCATTTTGCGTTCTCAGTAACTAGTACACTAATGGTGCTGCAACGGAAACACCGATTCCTAGGCTATGTCTTGAGCTAAATCCCAAATGATACCTTTAATGGCATCCTGTTTGTTGTATGATAACATTAAGCTGATTCCCCAAATGGATTAAAAAACTTCTATTGCATATTATACCACCAGCTTCCACTAACTGTGTCAGCTAATTTGCATATGAAATCACACTAATCACTGGTGTATAAATTTTTGCCATGACTTACCGAAACCGTAAAGTACATTAATTTTTATCATCATGTCACTTCCCCTTCGACTGCCCATAGTTTCAAAAGTTAGCCATATGTCGCACCATGTGGCGCAGCACGCTCAGTTTGGACCCGCCTTTACACGCAACGAGTGGTGGAAGCGAGAGTCATCGTGTAAACTAGGCTATACTGACAATTATAGAAACATGACCAGAAAAAACATGGATGCTTGAGGTATAAAAATTTCTTTAAAAAGCCATCTGGATGACTGTGAATCTAACGAAACGTTACATGTTGTTATGCCTTCAGAAGAAAACAACTTCATTAAGTTCAAGAATGCTTTCCACCAGGAATGATGTCTGTTTGTTTTATACACTGACTTTGAATGTCTCCTTGACCCTATCAGCCTCTGTAAATGGAACCCCTTAGCCTGACATATCACGTTCATGCAAAAGCACATACCGTATTTGTCAGCATACCAATTTGCATGCTCATGTGATTCAAGTCTTAGCCACTATGAATCTTATGTCGGGGATAATCCTGCAGTTTGCTTACTCACTGAGCTTGTAAAACACTCATGGGATGTTGATGGGCTCCAACACCCCCATGACTTAATCGGAGAAAGATAAAAATATTATACAATGATATGGTTAACTGTCATATTTCTGGGCTACGGTTAGGCAGAAAAGCTGAAACTCCCTGTAGAGATCATTGTAATCTTACGGGGAAGTTCTGCAGTGCACCTCACAACGCATGCGACTTGAAGTATAAGTATTTTCTTCCAAAATTAAAGTAGATTTGACACTCACTTTCAATTTGAGCAATTGGCTAATTTCGGTATCAAGAAACATCAGGTCAGTCTCCTGCCTGAGACCATAGAGAAGTATATTTCTTTCTTGAAACGAATGACGCCAAAAAATACACTCTGCTTCCATGACACTTCACGTTTTATGCAAACTTCGCTCCAAAAACTTGTATACACTCTACCTCAGGAGGTTATCCACACCACCTGGTCTGCATATCCTAATGAGGAAAAATTTCAACTTGTGACTAAGAAAGTTTTCCTTTATGAGGATCTGTATAGTAAGCCAAAACGCTATGAAACCTGGCTATAGGAAATATTTACATTTAGTAATACTCTCACAGGCATGCCATAACTAGTGCATATTATAAGCATGCCATTAATGTCTGGCAGGAATTTACATTCCCAATAAGGGTGAATAAACAACACTATACGCTTGCTTGAGGGTGTTTTTGAGAAGTTCTGGTATGTATGCATTGCCATATACTCTCTGGGCCCTGCCTTTTATTACATGACACCTTGGTTGTCCTGGGATGCAATGCTCAAGAAAACGAGGTGGAGCATCGAACTTTTAACTGCTACTGATATGCTTCTTTTCTTTGAGCATGCGATCTGTGGGGGACTTTGACAGTGTGTCCATAGACATGCCAAAGTAGATAATTGACGTAAGGGTGTGGGGTTCAATGCATCCCTCAATTCAAGATACATTCTACATTTGGATGTGAATAACTTACACAGGCATGCCATGATGCAGCCACTGGCAGTTGGTGACTTTCAATGGGTGCTCGAAAACAAATGAGTCTGGCAGTTTACTTTCATGTAGGGTATGTGGTGGAGGCAGATCTCACACACCCTGTTAGTACACATGATATGAGAAGCGACTCGCCATTATGTCCAGATCTACCGTACCTTCCTTCGTCGTCAGCATTGTCGTTGTTGCGCACCGTTATACCAAGTGGAAAGGCACGTCGATGTTAGAGCATGAGATTTGGTAACCTCAAGTCATTGACAACACACAACTGTCACAGTAGCACCTGATTCCAGAATAGCTGCAGTAGTTAGGATCTACAAACTACCCCCTCTTGACCAGGACCCCAAAAGTTAACTCGTAACGAGATCCCTTCGAAGCAAATTGTCATAAAGATCGTCTATAAAGGCTTCGTACAACGATAAGAAATGTTACAGTTTATGGAATAATAAGAGATACGACCAAACTGTCTTGTTTCTTCTGTTTTATTTAACGTAACTTTGTTCACAGTTTTATTTCGCATTCACCACTCATTCACACTCTGATGTGGAGTATATGGGAGTGCCTGAATCCTAACTTCCAAGTTCTATCGAAACCCTTTGATCAACAGTTTTGGTTCCTCGATACCAACAGTCAATGATGGTGATACAGTATTTTGTAATTGACTCTTCTAGTTTAGCCACCGCCCTCCTCGAATGTTTGTTAGGCGTAAGACAATTACACACTTTTCTGTCCGGTCCGCTGTTATTAAGGGTTCGCGTAAAAGTTAACGTTTTTCTCATTTTTGTAAATTGGAGCCAGCTATTAAAAAAACAACAGTCTCAATACTGCGTCTCTCTTGAGATGCATATAGATTTATCTCGCAATTGATTGCCCTGTAGGTGTACTCAATTTAATGACCACACTTCGCTATCTGCGATTTCGTGTAACTAAAATGTCCTTTTGTTACTCTGATCGTATACCGTAGTTATTTAAAACTCGCCCCTATATTTTTTCACAACGCACAATTAGCACTTCCTTACTTGTTTATTTCTAAGAGTAAATGAAAAAATGACGCCGTATCATCGGCTTCGTCGATATAAAGCAAAACACCTCAATATGCCCAATTTTACCTCTTCTTATAGGATCGGCTACCTTACTCATTAATTTACTACATATTATTTCCAATAACACTAAACAGGTATCGCCGTTATATTTTAATTGTATTCAAAAGCTTGTTATTATTATTATGACCGACCAAATCGTAACAAATCGCGCGGCGTGCGTTTTTAACGATAGCTTTACACTCGCCCAGCCTTTATTCATGCAATATTGTATGTAAATATACAGACAGGACTGAAAGATAGATCTCTGTACCGTAACCAATAGAGGCAAATACGCTATTCAAGTTCCGTTACATCTATCTTGACTCGTATTGTTACACAGAGCAACAAGTTCTGTGAGGAAGTGCTATCCCTATGCTGGCGACCATTAGTGGACTCAAGCAGAGGTACATAACTCCTTACTGTAATCTCCAGCAGTGCCTCAGCTTAGGCATGGAGCTAGGTGGAATCACCCAGGCTGTCTCCTTCAGTCAATCCCACTGGTTGAAGGAGTATTTTGAATTAAATAGTGAAAAGATGGCGGACGCAACTAGTGATTTCTAAAAAGGTTTTTACAAATTAATGAATAATTCTATTTTCGATAAAACCATTCAGAATGTGAGATATGAAAGTGGTATTTTGATTAGGATGGAATGGGATGGGCGTTGGGGCGTAAGAAAGTGCATCGCCAGACCAAATTTTAAGTGGGTCATCATTTTCAATGAGAACTTTGTTGCTGTGGAGATGTCGAAGGGTTCAGTAGAGTTTACGAAACCTATCTGTTTGGGTATCTGTATACTGGACATCTGCAAACTCCAAATGTACCAGTTCCACTATAAGTTTGCTAAAACTCAGTTCGTCAAACCAATACTTTACATGAGTAGCCTCATTTGTTGTGTGAAAAACTGTGATCCATGTGGAGTAATGAGGTGTTGTGGTAAAGAATTCGACACATCAGGATACACAGCCAGTAATCCTTACAGTATTATTCCTCAGAACAAAAAGGTTATCGGCTTAATGAAAGATGAGGCGAATTGATTGCTGCTTGTGGTGTTTATCGAAGATGTATACATATCGTACAATAGATAGAGATACCAAGAGGCAGCCTAAGGGTGTGCGACATGTGGCATCACTTGTTCTCATGGTCGAAGACTATTTGCAGAGCCTATACGATGGTGTTTGCAGTGCTCCACTGCAATTTCCACATATGGTACAGCAAACTAGTATTTGATTGCGAGGTTAAGAGGTGTACACTGCGCTGCAATCTTAAGTAAGATTATCACTTTCTGACTATAAAAGAGACATTTGTGATGGCGAGATCGAAACCCTCCCATACTTGCACTATTATTTCTTGAATTGCGAGACGGGATAGGGGTTCCAGTGGTGTGAACGAGAGACAGCTTGTGTCAAGTAGTATGGCTCTTTTATCGTAGCATAAATATTGTATGTGTATGGTGTATGGTGTGCCCACATGTGTATCTGTGTATATGCATGTGAGTGTGTTTGTGTTTGAATGCCTCTGTAAATATACACTTTATTTTTTCTTAATAAGTAGCATACTATGTATGCGTGAATATAAAAGCACCATGTGCTGGAAAAAATTATAAAAATCATAAAAAATGTGCCAAGTATATATTAAAAAGTTTAAAAATTCTAGAAAAATCATATAAGAATTTAAAAATTTTAAATGCTGAAAAATATAGTTTTATAGTATTTCTCTCATTTACACTTCATGTGTGTGTGTGATTGTGTCAGTGCATGTGTAAATAGAATGGTTTTAAGTTTCACCTACCACTAGCTGTCCAATCATACTAGTTTTAAGTGTGTATGCATGTGAGCGCGTTGCTTTTCGAATGCCTGTGTAAAGATGTATGCCTGTGCAGTAGTTTGGGCTGGAATTTTAGAGCCACCCACTTCATTGTATTATTAAATTATTTCAGCTGTTTGAGGTGGAAAATTTAGAGCCTCCTATTCCAATATATGAATTAAGTCTTCTTTTTGGGTGGAACTTCACTATTAATAGGGACCGATGACCTATGAAGTTTGGTCCCTTTAATCTTCAAACCAACCAACCAACCAACCACTATTAATAGCAATAGTAACAGTGTAACAGAAACTGCACCTCTCCAATAGCTGTAATCAGTACTGCAATGTAATGTGGAAATTTTCATCCAGTACTTTTAGTGATGTAGGAATATTCAATTAGTACTGCAAAGTAAAGTAAAAATTTGTTTCAACCAGTAGTATTGTTTGTAAAACCACGTGTACATGGGCAAGGAAAGGTAATAAGGTTGTCGGATTCTGCTTACGACAACAACGTAGAGGAGGTCGAGTGGTCAGGACTTGTATGTGGGCATCCAGAGCTGCCGTTAAATGACAGAACAGAAAATTAGGTAAAATAAAGAGAATATATTTCAGTGTACGGTATACAAGGGGTGCGCCTATGATTGGAAGTTACCAGGTGTAGGCCAGCCTAGGAGGACCAACAACTAAATACATGGGCAGTGGAAGGGGAGGCAGTTAATGTTAACTTATGTTGGTGGCCGGTCATGGAATGCACAGCTGGAGGCTCTACTCGCCACGAAAGACATCTGTTCTGCTCAAGGTCTGGATCACAAGAGAGAGAGAAGCAACTGTGTTCTTCAACTGCAACTAAGAGAGAAGCAACTGTGCGGCAAACATGTCTGAAATGCTATCACCTGCACTTGAACAAAGCCAGAGACATAGGATCTGAGAAAAGAAGAATACTACCTAAGTGGTAGCTAGGTAAAGAAAAACACAGAATGTGAGGTAAAAAAATCATTTACTCTCATTAATTCAAATTAATAGTAATTTTACACATTTATAAGCAGACACAACTCTATTTTCATAAATCTTCTTCTTCAGCTGATGGATAATAGTGTACCCATAGAATTACAGGTCCTGAATAGATGCAGACTTGAAGATTCGATCTTCTGGTCGCCTCTGATGTAGGTGATGGTATCAGGATGATCGAATATTCGAAGCCACCAGGATCGTCCCAGTGGGGTCCATGAAAGAAACGTGTTAGCCACTTTGCGCACCTCCAAGTTGTAACACAATTCACATCCTTGAAAAGCTTCAGCGATGCAATGCTTGATGACAATGTCTCTATTATATCAGCACCGTCTGTGTATGCTATGAATGCAACATATTTAAATATGAATTGTCTGCAATCATCATCATAGATACAATGAGTGTCAGCAACGATGTTTACACTCCAAGTTGCCACTGTGAAATGCTCTGGGTGTGACACAGTACTTGGTCATTTATACAGCAAGCTGCACAACAACAGTAAGTGGGCAATAATTAATCACACAGTCATGTAGAAATAGAGCTTACGCTGCAGTGTGTTCTGGGACTTCGATGAGGATTCAAATTCGATTCGTACATCTATTGGTCCTGATTTAATTATCTTATTTTGCTTAGAACATCTATTTCAATGATTGGCGCCAGCGAAGCGAGGTGAATAGAAACGGAAATGAGTGTATATCACGTTTTTTGTGTGTAACTTACGGCTGTGATGCTGTAGTGCTTTCTCATGTGTTGTTGGCGAGGTGAATTGTCTGATTTAATTACCTATGGTCGCCTGACACTGCACTTTCTCTGATGTTTTGAGAAACCGGAGAAAGTGCAGTGTCAGGCGACCATAGGTCACGAAGTCAGCCTATTAACCTCGCCAACAACATAAGGGAAAGTACTACAGCATCAAAGCCGTAAGTTACACACAAAAAACGTGATGTATGCTCATTTCCGTTTGTAAATGCATAATAAACAGAAATATAAAAATTACGTTTTGCTGTTTGCAGACGAGAAGTTGTAGATTGTGTAGCAGACTAGCTACGAACATAAATGTCCAATAGCATCATGTAAGGTACGTAAACTAATGCATACATCCAGTCTTTCGCCACTTAAGCTATAACTAGAACTTTAGACATAATGTTATAAACAACACACAGTGCATCAGTCGTTAATACATATCTCAACTATGAACTATGAACATATGATGTATAATATTTTACAATAATTTTACAATAATTATTCATTCATAATGTAAATGTTATATACCAAAATTTTCGCTAAATATTAGTATGTAACAACTATTTTACAGTAAGAAAATAAAAACTAACCCACTGAAGATAGCACAAAACGTGCAGAAACATGTCTGAGTAAAATAAAAATGAAAAGGTGTCTTGCATAGGGCGGAATTCCTCGTCCTATTTATTGATGATGATCTGATTCTCCTCTTGAGCTCCTTGAATGTACGAGTTGCTATCTGTTGCACACTGTACCACAATAATTCCTGTTTAGCCTTCATAATAATTCACTGCGTGTTGTCAAAGTGTCCCATGTGCATTTTTAGAGATATGCATGCAGTAAATCGCCCACAGGCTCATCTATGAATCACCCTGCATTTTCTAAATCATTCAAATCCGAGAGTGACGACGAGACATGTGTTTTAATGGTTGATGCTATGCCTACATTAGGTGTACGATCAATCTCTGCGCCATTAAGTTCATATTGTATTTCCTGGAACAGGAATGCCAAAGCATTACGTGTAACTTTTGATCCCACTGCATGACTACCACCCTTTTTCTTAAATGATCCGTCCAAATACGTGAAACTCTTGCATGGAAGAGTTAAAATGTCTTGGTGCTGGATGACAATCCTAATTTCGTCGTTCTTGTTAAATGTCGTTGAAGTATGCGAGAAATATTCCTGGCATATGATTCGCTCATCGTGCTTCGCTGGGTGAGATGTACTGAGCAATGTCACTGAGGTTCCAAGCCTACGATTTACGAAACTCATAGTTCGCACATGTTATCAGTTTGTGGCTCAGTCGTGAAGTGCTGTGCTGTGCGCTGGTTTTATACTTTACACCCATCCTGTCTTAGATGTAGGCACACAATGATTCCCTCACCACGAAAGTCAACAAGTTGGTTATTCTGTCTATAATATGCCGCTACAGGTAGTTCAGTGTCTGAACTGTCACTGGAAGTTATTTAACATTGGTAGGCGTCTGAACAATCTTACACCCTATTTTGACTGATAGGAAGGATCCGTAAATTGGCTGTATCAATCTATCGTTGAGATATGAGTTCGTTGCGATGCTACGCTTAACACAGATTGTACTGACAGGGAGAATATACACTGTCTGATCAGATTTGTAAAATTTACTGGGATCCGTCTTCAAAACCCGTCCCTTTGTGAAACCCAGTAGTGGACATAATGAACCCTTCTGCTTAAAGTCAATCGATGCACTGACCGTCCTTAGTTCAGATTTAAGTGTATTGATGTTTGTACATTGCTCAGGCCCTTTTCCAAACTGTTCTAAAACTTCGTTTAAATTGTCAGTATCGTATACGCCAAATTCAATTTCCACAGTTTCGTTTTTAACAGTAATTTCCAAATGCAGTTTATTGTCTGCCCCTGTGATATTTGGCATGGTGTTGAATATCTTCAGTCTAATCTGCGCGATACTCCAATCTCCACTGCTTAAATCAATTTGTGGGAATTAATTCGCACATAATACAAACGATCGTTATTTTAAAATCAGAGTGTACAACATTGCATCTGAACATCAACTAGTGAATGGATGCTTAAGGCCCGTCCTTATATATAATTTGTAAATGTCAGGAGGAACATAATGCATAGGTGACCATACGGGAATGTATTAAAGTCTTGGTAGCGTAGAAAATTGTAGAACACGTCTTCTGCCTGAAGTATCTTTGTAATTCTTCTGGAGTTCGCCGAATGAGTCGAATAGTAGACGTTATTCGTATTTCTTTCTGTAACGTATGCTACACGGTGAGTTCCAACTCCTCCTGCTACATCTAGATTCACAATTTCGCACTCTTCTGATTTCCACATAGTTTTTGGTAATGTATTCCACATAAACACACCTCGGAATCTCGGATGCTGAATTTCTTCTTAAAAAACTTAAGTAGATCTGTATTTGTAAGCGCCCTGTCTGATAGGACTGCTAGGGAGCATTTTTTATTTATGAAGTGACCTAGTCCTTTCTCGATGGCTGCTGACTCCATAATGCGGTTATGTCTTTGTGCCTCCAGCAGTTGCTCCTGGGAGTTTTGTGCATTCTTGACTCTCCTGGCAATATCCGCAATACTCCCAACCAGTGTACTCACCACCCAGAGAGCAGCTAGAGCTGGAATGAGGAAGGGGATAATTCTACCTGACGTGTTGGGGATTGGTAGAACCCTGAGTGGTTTAACTAATATTCTTTTTCTCGCCCCTTTCTGATTCAGGCCGCTTTTAGCTGCATAAATCGCTGTCAGGATGCAGTTTTTCATGCACCCTTTGCTTGTCATCCTCTTCCTTAGCGCCTGACGTGCATAGCTCATAAATTGGCTGAATTTTTTGACATCAAAGCCCAACTTAATTTTACTATGCATGGTTTTCCCAACTGCAAATGCTGCAATGCGCTGACCTATGCCAATATCCCTTCTAGCACTTATTGGCTTCGCTTTAGTAGCTAAAATTCGATATGCAGAATGACGATCTGTATTTGCTGCATACGCGATATCGTGTTCCACACACGCTTCGTCTAGCAAATTTATCTCCTTACCACTGCATGCCAATCGTCTCTGAAATTTTGTTCCAGGCACACAGAAATTATATCCATGTGTAATTCGACTAATAGTTTGTCGAGAATACCACAATCTCCTCTAATGCGTCTCCTACAACGGATTTATGCTACTGACAAGGGAACCTCCCCATCGCACCCCACTCAGATTTAGTTATAAGTTGGCACAGTGGATAGGCCTTGAAAAACTGAATCCAGATCAATCGAGAAAACAGGAAGAAGTTGTGTGGAACTATGAAAAAATAAGCAAAATATGCAAACTGAGTAGTCAATGCGCAGCATAGGCAACATCAAGGACAATTTGAGCTGTAGAGAGCCGTGGTCCCGTGGTTAGCGTGAGCGTCTGCGGAACGAGAGGTCTTTTGTTCAAGTCGTCCATCGACTAAAAAGTTTAATTTTTTATTTTCAGACAATTGTTATATGTCCGTCCGTCCGTCCGATGCGAGGTAACTGCGCCGTAGTATGGGGACGCCACACCTAAACAAACATCGAAACACACGACGTCAGTCGACTACAGCGCACTGAAGAGAGAGTATTCCTGCTAACGAGGCTCCCTGGCTGGCAGTTGACTGTTCACTACTTTGGACGAGAGTGCATCAAATACGTGAGATGTATTCCATCGGCAATATGAATCCAGCAAATATAGCTCGCGACTTCAATAACAATCGCACGGTTTTGCGGTGCGGTTGCAAAACACAGGCGCTAAAGTTATTACACTGAACAGAGACGTCAGTGAACGAACGGACAGATCATAACTTTGCGAAAATAAAGAAAGTAAAATTTTCACTCGGGGGAAGACTTGATCCAAGGACCTCTAGTTCCACAACAGCTCACGCTAACCACGGGACCACGGCGCTCCTACACTCGCACTCATCTTAATGTTACATATCTTACACATGGACTACTCAGTTCGTACATTTTGCTTACTTTTTTCATAGTTCCACACAACTTCTTGTTTTCTCGATTGATCTGTGTTCAGTTTTTCAAGGCCTATCCACTGTGCCAACTTATAACTAAATCTGAAGGGGGTGCGATGGGGAGGTTCCCTTGTGAGGTGTTGTGGTCTGTGCACCCTGTTGTATAGCAAATTGACAGCGTCGATTCAGCTGTTTTGTGATGCAGGAAAACCAAGCCATTTAACGTACCCTCTATTCCCTCTATTCCCACATGACCCTCTCTACGTCGGCCGTGGTGGCCGAACGGCTCTAGGCGCTACAGTCTGGAACCGCGCGACCGCTACGGTCGCAGGTTCGAATCCTGCATCGGGCATGGATGTGTGTGATGTCCTTAGGTTAGTTAGGTTTAAGTAGTTCTAAGTTCTAGGGGACTGATGACCTTAGAAGTTAAGTCCGATAGTTCTCAGAGCCATTTGAATCCATTTGAACCCTCTCTACAAGACGCACTTCTGCTTTCAAGTTCTTCTGTCACTGTTCCGTGTAATAGCATCCTGTAATTTCAGTACCACTGCTGTCCTTTAAGAGGTATGTTCTAGGATTCGTTCTGTGCACTTTAGAAACTGTGAATATCTCGGTTGACCAGTTTGGCATGTATGACTTATCAGATACTGACTTGTGGTTTGAAGTACTTACTAAATGACCTACATTAAATTGCTGTTTGCCTGGATCTAGCATTTTAATTTGTTTGTATACTGTATCTACAGGTCTATTATCGTGTACATCGATTGTCTCATTTTTATTGTGCAGTGTTTGATTCGATTATACTATGCATTTATTTGCCAGAGAATATGGGTCCATTTGTGTGAGCCACAAAGACTGAAATGCATCCACATTTGGCCTTTCACTGTTGTGTTCAGTCATTTCACGATACTCGCCTTCAAGTGGGTGAATGTCGAGTAGTGATGTATTCCATACCGCTCCATCATGGTCTTGAAATATCTATTGTATTCGCCCCCATCTGTAGCAATCACTCAGACACATGTGTGGCATCTTTCCCTGTTTTCGCTTTCACGGGTAATGCCCTTGTAAATTTAGAATAAGTATCACTGACCATTAAAACATATTTGAAAGCATTATTCACACGTGAATGTTCCCTATGTCGACAAGATCCGCCTGCCACAGGTCATGCAAACTTTTAATCATAAGATATTTGTGAGGGTATGTTTTGTGATCTGGTTTGTACAGTTCTCTAACTACCGTCTCCATACTTATTCGATGATACCTCTCTCTAAGCTCTGAAATTATTGAAACAACTTCATTCGAATGAGCTGTATTTCCAGTGGCAGCTGATGCCAAGAGCAGTCGTAGCTGATCTATCACCTCACTGGGATCATCGTAATATATATACTGTGGGAATCGATTACTGACTCTTTTATGTTGAATGTCAGTGCCATAATTGCTGCTAATTTTTTCACCCTCCAATACAGGTTTTATAACGGGTTTGTATTTCACATTGCTTTGGTTTTTAGCATTCTTATGCAGATCAGTCAAATGCACTTACTTTGCGATACATATCCAGATATTTGGGGCGAATAATTTACAGTTTTTGTGGGTCTCAGGAAAATTATGTTCAGTAGGCCAGGTGTTCTTTTAAATTCCCTATTCCCTATCTGTATAGCTTTTTCGTTTAAAACTATAGGCTGTGTGCCCAACATGTATGGTTTTTCACCACTGACAACGAATGTTTTGCCTACCGTAGCGTCGCTGTGACAGTTAATGAAATCGGTAGTAGCGTCATCATCATCATTATGTAATTTCACTGAGAGTTCATCGACAGATTCAGTAACTAGTTTAAATGTTTCTCACAGCGTCTGCTCTTCATCCAAATGTCCTAACCTCAGCAACTGTAACTTCTCTCGAATGTCCTTCCGTGCAGCGATGACTATATCTTGTTGTGTACTAGTCAGTCTTCTGTGCAGTGTGAGGCTTTATATATACGCTCTTCTTCTTCTTATACTGTTCCCCCTCTTTGGTAACAACTATTTTTCATCCAGTTAAGTCACCTACTTTCTTTTCAATTGCATTAATCCCTTCATACAATGTCCCTTTCTCAATAATGGCTATCTCTCCTTAAGATAAGGTGTTTACTTGCTTTTCGATCGCATTAATCTGATCCACGTACAAGCGATTGTTTTGCCTAAGCACACCCGTCCTATCGGACTGAGCGCTCGGCACATGTGCGAATTTATCCATGGTGATGTGTATACTGATGTACTCACCTCTTTCCATAGCTATAGACTTAGGAAGTCCTGGAAGTACCGTCTGTACCTGCCATCATTCACTTTTCTTGTTTTATCAATAATGAGAATCCCATACCTTGAGTGATCCCAGATATATGCACATATCTTTACATAATAATTGAGAGACATATCAGTTCCTATATGAGATTGGTAACTGTGTTTTAAATTAAGATTGTCCTACTTGTAAGCTATAATTAGGTCTGCATTAACCCTCATCAGCTGTTTTGGCATTCTGGAATATCTCTGACTCAGATTAAATACATCAACAGTCGTATGGGGAACAAAACAGAAATATCGTCGAATTTGATCTTGGTTTTCCACAGCAACATCGTCAAATATGAACACTATGTTTGGTTTTTCTTTTCCTGGTGGAGGGATATCACTGCTCTCACTGAATGGCATGTACACTACACCATCTATCCTCTGTTTCTCTTCAGCAGTCAGTTTGGAACCATCTCACAGAAATTTTTCTCTTCTTCAAATCATTTCTCAGAATACGGAGTACTGATGCTGGGGGAATTTCAGTGGCTTCAGAGAGTTCCTCGCAAGTCGCACTGCGATCTTCTGCAAGAACATCTGCCACAACTTTCACACGTCGTCCATCTGTTCACGTTTTTGTCCTTTCGGGTCTTGGTTTATCGTCTATGCTCATACGACCATCACGAACACGATTAATCCAACGTGAAACCATACTACGATCCACTGTAAACTCACCAAGAACTTCACTTAACGTACTGTGGATATCTGTCGGGTTTTTGCCTCGTAATGTTTCGATCTTGACGTGTGACCTCTGGTCTTCAACAGTCACAGTACCTGAGATCACTAGAGGTTCATTTCTACCTCTTGCCAACTTTGAGTGCACAGCTAAAAAACAAATACACGTGCTTCTTCCTCAAGATCACAACGACATCTGGCGTAATTTTCATCGTTGTTGCATCAAACAGTCCACAGCAATACCAGCTTGCCCATTATTTATGAAATTTCCCCTGTACCACGTAACGATTTATAAACACTCTTCACAGAGCGCTATTGGTAATAAACATTCGGGCTTTTATCATCTTTTTAAAAACGCATGTTAGCGGCTAGTAACATCTTGATACAATGACGCACCTGTATCTCCAGATAGCTCCCACAGGGATGTAGAATGACTCGGTGTGATAACTACTGCCTCATGACTCTGGACATTGTGCAATGTTCTCTTGAGGCCTCGCTGGAAGAGCAAAAATTTTTGTCGTTACCTTCCATTACTATTATTTTTATTATTATTATTCAGCGCAGTGCATAGCATGATAACTACCGGAATCTGAGTGATGCCTGATGCTTATATCATTGGCTTCCACGCCTGTGAACTCCTGCAAAAGGAGCATTTTGACAAGAGCCTCTGATGCGTCAGTAGTGTACTACAAGTACCGGTCACAACACGCAGGGAGTCTCAAAGAATCGATAAATTATTCTTTTTCTTTGAACTGGGTATGCAATATCTGCGTGATGTACCACTGCATAGCTGCACTGAAATTTAAACCTATATTTAGGAACACATCGTCCAAATTTGGGGGAGAACTAGTGTGATATCATGGGCTGCTCAAATGCAGAGTGTACTCCATCTCGATATATACTTGCATGTCTACCTGTCACTTGATGTGGGGTCCAGTTTCACCCCTCTTCCAAAAATTATTGCCCTTAAACAGGCTTGTATTAATGTCCAGAATGTAGATGAAAACGTTGTAAATGACCCTGCATGATCACTTCTTGCTAGTGATAGAAATTATAGTGCTCAGCCTAAGCATACAATTGAATAAAAAACATCTAATATCCATGGTATTATAATTCACTTTCATACCCTAGATGTTCATGATAGCATGCCAGAAGATGGTAACCACCGGTACACTTTGCAGAACAAAGAAATCAAGTATAAGGTAGTTGGTCACCTTTATTTTTCAAAATTAGCCAGTCATTGCCCCAAACAAGTAGACTAGTTGCTGTTCTCTGAGGGTGGGGAGCAACACTACCTGGAGACCATAACCAGATCCCACCTACTGTCTGTCCATTTGAGTAAAAAGAATGATGCAAGGTGTTTTGCCATAGATTTCCCAACTTGTCAATGAAGAGAGACTGTATTGAAAGATACCTCATTGACTGCTAGTGTCCAGGGATAAAAAGTTGAAGTTTAAGAATGCCCACCACCAGGAGCAATGCCCCTTTGTTGTATTTGCTGTCTCATAGCTACTTTGACATCTTGTGAAGATGACCCTATTGCCTCCCATACAACCTTCACAGAATGGCATGTACCCTATGTGGCAGCGTATCAAGTGGAATGCTAGTATGACTCCAGTCCCAACAAAGTCAAACATATATTAATGATAATCATACCAAATGGCTGCTCGCTGAACTGGAAAATCTTGTGTGGGAAATTGATCGAATTTATTGCAACAACGTTCTCATGATCGACTAGAAAAAGAATCCTGCATTATACAAGCAAGCAGATGGTTGTCTTAGTTGTGGGGTGCCATCTAATAGAGAAATGGAAACTCCAAACACAGGTCATTGTCATCTAAGGGGTAAGTTTCACGTCACAGCTCACAATACATGCAACTTGAAGTACCAAGTGCATTGGCACATACTCGTCTTCTTTCACAATTGGAGTGGGTATGACATCTATTTTCTCGTTCAGAAAGTCGGTGATATCTGTCTGAAGAATGATTATGCTAGTGTCATTGCTCACACTATTGAAAAGTACGTTTCCTTTTCCAACAGAGTCACACCAAGAAACTCTCTCCGATTCCTGCATTCACTACGTTTAATGCTCGAATCTCTCACTGAGATAATGTGGCAGGAGACCATGCATATCATCAGAGCTGCATATTCCAACGAGGCAAAATTTCAACTAGTGATAAAGAAGAGCATCCTTTCACACAAGTAAATGGATACGATGGAGAAACTCCATGATACCACATTACCCAACGTAAGTGCATTCTCCTGTAAACTAACAGGCACTGTCATAATGGATGTAGAGTATGAATATGTAGTGAATGTTTGGCAGGAATGTGGCATTCCTATTTTAGAAAATTTAACAGAACATGCAATATTATACATTAACACCAATGTACACCTGCTGCTTCTTTGCGAGAAGCTCCAGAGCGTAAATCTGGACACATGCTATCTGGATCCTGCCTTCCATTTCATCAAATCAGGGTGTTTGTGAAACGTAATGTTAAGAAGAACACGTTTAAGCATTGAACTGTTCACCAAAGTGGACATGCTGCTCGTGGGATTCGTGGTGGACTTTGCCAGAAATGGACAGGTATGCTAAGGCAAATAACTTATGAAAGAATGTGGAGGAATACAGAGCATCTGATGAGTTAAGTTATATCGTTTACTTCGATGTAAACACCCTCTACATACATGCCATGCAACAAAATCTACCATTTGCCTGTTCCAATAAGAAATCAGCAGATCAGAGGAAAAGATCAATGTCATGGCTGAGGATGCTTCTGTGGGTGTTCTGGAGGTAGACCTGGCTTATCTCACTCATTTGCTTAAGGAGCATATCCACTCGTTGCTGTGTCCAGCTTGCATAACAGCACCAAACAGAGGACTCCTACAATGTATAACTTTGAGAAAGATTTTTACAAACTAATGAATAATTCATTGGCACTGCTCCACATATGTTGCACAAAGTAATGTTTTGATTGAGAGGTCATGAGGTATGTATTGCTGTGCAGCAGAAAATAGGACTGTCATGTTATAACAACAAACAGTTTATTTTTGGGGACAGCCAGACACCCTCACATACTCACACTATCATTGGAGTGTCTGATTATGTGGCTATGTATTTATTGTACATAGTGGGTGTCTGTGAAAGTGTGTGCAGAATAGTTGGATGAACCACTTGTCACATTTTTGTGTATCTGTGTACACATGCCTGACTGCTCATTATATGTGAGTACACCGTATATTTGTACATCGTATTCAATGTACACGAGTGTGCAAAATGTGTGTGTGAGTGTGTGTATGTATGTATGTGTGTATGTGTGTGTGTTTGTGTGTGTCTGGGTTTTTTTATCTGATCCTGCTACTTCCAGTCCTGCATTGATTAAGTGTAAATAACGTATATTTTGAAAGAAATGACTGCAATTTAAGAAAATGATTAAACGTAAATACTGGTTAAGATACAGATAATGGAAAATGTAGTATTTAAGCTCTGTTGTACCTAGTAGCCATAAACATTTAGAAAGAAATACTATTTACATAAACTCAACATTAAGTCTCAGCGCTAGCGGAATAGGAATGCGGAAAACACAAGTCCAAAACAATTTATTGGATTCACCAAAACGAAACAATAACACAATCTCCACAAAAACAACAGACTCGATTTCAATTGCTGATCATCACAAATACAAAAGAACAAATAATAATAGAAAAGACCTGACCCTTCATGGGAAGAGATCACAATCAAACAATTCTACAATGTGAACAGGTTTGTCGATTATACCAAGTCTATCCATAAGAAATCAGACAGCTAGAAGAGGTGTCTGGCCGTGGCTGCTGGGGTGGCAGCTCAGTATGCTTCCAAGCAGTGCTAGCCCTCTGCCAGCAGCACACCACCTGATAAAGCACATTTGGCAGATGAATCTACCAGAACTATTTGCGATCACGTGCCCAGCGTATCAGAGTAATTCCTGGGCTAGCTACGACCTCTGGTACAGCTGTTCTGCAGGCTCTGCGACCAGATAGCGGTCCCTGGCGGCCATTGGTGGAGACCTGGTTTTGTGTCGTGTTGTGGCTGCTGGTAAATATTTGTGTTGACAACACAGATGAAGTAGATTTTCCTGGTGAATATATGCCCTGAGATGCAGGCATCTCATGGTGGTTGGACATGAAGTGGGATGCCGATGCAGTAGCCACTATGATGTCTGAAGTGGGTGGCCGCAGCCAACTCCCCCGCCCCCAGCCCCCCCCCCCCCTTCCAGGGATGAGTGGAAGGTTCATCTTGACGTCAGGCCCCAGCTTGACTGGGGACCGGAGACCAGGGGTGGTCGCAGGTGTAGGATCCACCTCCATGGGCATACAGACCACTGTTGGATGGTCTGCCTGGGTTGTGACCGACGGTGCTGGCGGAGGCGGCAGTCGGGCGAGGAGAGGAGCAGCGTCATCCCTGAGACCAGACAGCCCTGGAGATGGCA
This sequence comes from Schistocerca piceifrons, assembly GCF_021461385.2. Lineage (NCBI taxonomy): Eukaryota > Metazoa > Arthropoda > Insecta > Orthoptera > Acrididae > Schistocerca > Schistocerca piceifrons. The sequence goes on from NC_060138.1 coordinate 845,086,542, forward strand.
GAAGAGATGGCTGTGGTCCACACTGGGGGCGAAGCTTGTTGGTGTGCTTCTGGCACACTGTGTCTTCGTTGAGGGTGACTGCCGCCAAAGCGCTTCTCATGAGCTAAGAGACCCTGGTGGAGACCCACTGAGGACAATTCAAGGTGAACACCATAGTTCAGACTGGATCCTGCAGATGAAAATGGGGCCATGCTGAATGCAGAGGAGATGGTTGGGGAGAAGACAGAAACAGGAAGACAAGGGTGACCGATAAGGGTGGCCATGAAGTTTTTCAGCTGGGAATATCCCATCCTGAACAGTGGACCATTAGGAGGAAAGAGAGATGGTAAGGACGTAGGCCAGGGAGTGTTGGGGACGCAATTTCGATATCTGGACTTTGAATGTGTGGATAAATTGTTCGGCTAATCGGTTAGATGCAGCATGAAAGGGAGTGGTATTAATCAACTGGATGCCCAGGGTGGTGCAGAAGCAGGTAAATTCAGCAGATGTAAACTGAGGGCCATTTTCAGTCACCAACGTCTCCTTAAGACCCTCAATGGCAAAGATGTGGGAAAGAGCTAGGATGGTATGGGCGCATGTCACGGAGGACATGTGGGAGACATGAGGAAACCCACTGCATCCACAACAATAAGCCCAGAGAAGTCGAGGAACGGGCCCCCAAAAACCAAGCGCAAACAGGACCAAGGAGAAGGAGCAGGAGGCCACAGGAACACACGTTGAAGGGGCACCGACTGGTGCCGTTGGCAAGAGGGACACGAGGCCACCATGCAGGTGGTGTTGTCGTCCATCCCCCACCAGTAGACATGCTGGCAGGCAAGCTGTGTCATCAGGACAATCCCCCAATGACCAACGTGCAGGAGCATCTCAAGACCCACTGATGGAGGGAGGGCGGGAGTACAACCCAGCAATGATCATTATCATCCAAGATGAGGGGGACCCCATCTCTGACAGAGAGGTCCTGGACGTGGTGACAATAGGCCAGGATCTCCAGCTGCTGCAGCTGACGATGATCTTACAGCCACCCATGTTGAACATTGTGCATCAGTGCACAGAGGATCCGGTCATCTGCCGTGCGACATGCAACTAGCTTGACATTCAGCATCAAATCAGCCACTGCCTTGGCAGCAACAGCATCCAGGTGAAAACAGGTAACCGAGTCAGCATCAAACTCAGGGTCGGCACCCACCAGGAGATGCGAGAGGAGATCACAGGTCATATGTTATACCAAAAGTCAGAAATTGATGACACACAGTTATTCAGTGGCTGAGAATCCTGTCCTTTAAACATTGCTTTATTAGCAACAATGACCCTTTGCCAGATGTCAAAAGCCTGATGTGTGTTGTTTTAGACCATAAAGAATGAATTCATACTATATTTGATGTTTAATATGGTCATATTGGTCTTCTGAAAGTACCCTGTAACATGGCCCATGTTTATTACCACTGAAAAATACCATGATGTGCAAATCTGACTGTGCATCAAAATGTTTCTATGCACGTAGACAGCCTCACTCTTCTGTGCCACAGTGGCAAATACAATCACTGTCTGAAGTTACAGTCGTTTTTAGACATAACAGTTTTAGTATACAGCTTGTCCAATAGTAACACACCCTTTTTGTAGCAAACAGTTACTGCTGTTTAAATGAGTCAGCAATTCCAAAACATTCTTTATTAGATACTTCATGCAAGATGTTTGTTCAGTCACAGACCCAATACCAGTATTGTGTTGCTTTCAGTAGGTAAGGAAACAGAAGTAGATGCCAACTTCCTCACGTGTATTCCCCTGAACTCATCTCTACCTTTTTACTATGGGAGTATGTCTAAAGTGTATTGTGTGCTCAATGCCAATAAGGACAGCTGTTGGACTTTCCAAGTGGATGTGTACATCTTTCATAAACTTGTTCTAAAGTTAAATATAAAACTTTTATCAACAATCATAAGGCAGTACTAATGCTTTATTAGGACTTGATGACATTATTAGGTTTATATTTCAATATACTGAAAGCATATGAAGACAGATAAGCACCATTCACTATTACAAATGGATCATTCTTTGTTGCAAAATTTTTCATTAGATACGTATTATCAGTGGAACATTATTCCCCATGTTTACTACAACACTCAAATCAACTATTGCCAAGGCACCACTTTTGATTTTTACCTGTAGGACATCTATACCTGAATGAGGTGAGGAGGTGCATGATGTTTATTTAGCACAAACAGAACAATCAACCATCAGCATGAAAGCTTCTTTATCAAACAAGAAAAATTGACTTTGACACTCTTAACAAGACTTATCACATTTATTTTACCAATAAATGTATGTTCAACAATTACATTACAATATGTAATATTAACAAGACTGGTGAAATATAGACTCTGTCCAAAAGTATCAACATATTTTCATTTCAATAATTATTTTTTCATGAGATACTGTCTTGCTTCTACCAACTGCACTATTGTAACATAAAATATCATAGTTTTAACATTAATAATGTTTCTAACAGGCCTAATCACTCATAGTTCGATGCTGGGAGCAATTCCAACATGAAATAATCTCCAGTTTTTGTGTTCATAATGGAGTGACTTGGTAACTGTTTCAAATAGTATCTAAGCATTCGGTTATACAATAGATAATAGGTGTACCACATTCTTTGAATTAATACAAATTTTGACACCGGTTGTTTTTCTTGGAGAATGCCAAGAATTTCTTTTGAGTTTGCTTGTGGTGGAATGAGAGGGACAAACCTTGACACTGCTTTGCCCTGCATTCACTCACTGGTTGTTGGGAAAATGTCGCCTTTAAAAAGCTGGTATCTTTACTGTTCCTGATTTATAACGCAGTTCAATGATTCGAGGACATCTTCAGATTGGTAACTACACTAGGTTGACATTTACAGCATGTTGATAACAGCAGTGGATCAGTAAGAGCAACAAGTCATTGACACATAGAGGTGTCAACAGGAACATGGCTCTCCATACTCTTCAGGATCACGTGATGGTGATTATGTTGAACATGCAACAGATTGTACAGTACATGTGAGTTCCATGCCATAACAAACAACAACAGGGTTCTGGAAGCGTTCACAGGTTGATACAGTCATACTACACAGACTTGAAAAATGTAAGGACAAATGTAGCTTTTGTATGATGTATAACTGTAAAGTAAAGCAGCTTGAAGAAGCTATGCATAGAAATAACTACTTGAATACGGTACAGAAAGTAACAAAGGAATACACAGTGACATAAACGGAAATGATACTTTCATCCAAAGACAGTAATTACCTTGGAGACACCATAATTTATTATGGTTCCCCTGGACATTACAAAAGGCAAAGCATGGCTCTTAATAGGGTTCATGGTCACCAAGGACTGCAGTGCATGCTCTGCAATGTGCTCCCATGTTGGTCACAAAGTTAGATGGTCGTTGGTGCATGTGGACATGCTGCAATGCTTCTTCCCAACATGCTCGATGGGATTCAAGTTAGGGGAAAGGGCAAGCCAGTCCATTCACTGAACATCCTTGCATTCCAAAAGTTCCCCCAACCGCACTGTTTGATGTGGTCATGCTTTGTCATCCATAAAAATGAAGTCACAGACGAATGCAAACCTAAAAAAAAAAATCAGGAGGAGTGCAGTGTCACAATTATGTTGACTGGTAAATGTACTGTGTTCAAAGATTTGAAGGCAGTATTTTCTTGCAACATCATAACAACTAGACCACGAAAGCTATCAGTTAGGCGATGTTGTTGGGGTGCATTAAGAGCACCCATGATGAAGCTACACGTAATGCACCTAGAAACATTGTTAAACATGGTCATTTCATCATTGTGACACTGCTCCTTGCAAATGTTTTGTCTTTTCACAGGTGCATTCGGCCCTGACTTTATTTTTATGGATGACTATTTATGGCTGCATCGAACAGTGCAGGTGCAAGAGCTCTCAGAATGAGAAGATATTTGGTGAATTGGCTGACCTGCCCAGTCCCCTGCCTTAATTCCCATCTAGCATGGTTGGGCATGTTGGAGAGACATACTGTATCACATCCATCTGAACCGACAACCATCCTTCGATTGTCAACTGTTCTGGTGAATGGGAAGCCCTACTTGCCTTTCGTAATTTCCAGAGTTCTGCTTGCTACTCTAAATATAGAATTATCAGTGATGATAAACTGATGGTCATGTAGCAGTTTTATAAAATTGCCTTTCTTAACAAAATACATCTAATATTGAACTAAAATCAATATAATCACATCTCATTACTGGGTGAAGACTTTACATCATAATGAGAACACAAGTTTGATTCCTCAACATTACAACTATTCCTGAATCCTGAATCAAGATTTCTTTTTTGGAGGCGGGGGGGGGGGGGGGAGACTGCGCTGTCCATTTCACTCTGGCTCACAAAAGGGAAAAAAAGAAACATTTACAAGACAGAAGCGTGTAAGCAACAACATAAGCTACACACAAGGAGCAATCATTTAATTACTGTTATCTGCAAATAGCGGTCCTGCCTTTCTTTTATTGTATAAAACGTGGTTACAGACCGAGTGAGGTGGTTAGCACACTGGACTCGCATTTGGGAGAGCAGTTGCTGAAATGCGCGTCTGGCCATCCCGAACTACGTTTTCTGTGATTTCCCTAAATTTCTCCAGGCAAATGCTGGGATGGTTCCTTTGAAAGAGCATGGCCAACTTCCTTCCCCATCCTTCCCTAACCCGAAGGGACTGATGAGCTCGCTATTTGGTCCCCTCCCACAAATCAAACAAACAATCATGGCTAGAGTCTGATAGTATCCATTATCATCCCACAAAATACTTGCTGAAGTAACACACTTATCTGTCGCATACCCTGTGATCTAAGTTTGACTGATATGCAGCAATCTGTTTACGAAACTGTGAATTGGATTTATGTAAAAGATTGATTTATGGGATGACCCGATGATGTTTCCTACCACAAAGGTACAGACCATTACAAATAGAACGAAACACGCTGTAAATATGTTCCTTGCCTGCCTTAGACTAACTCCAGTTTTATCACTATTTCTTTTCAGTGAAAATTTTCAAAATGGGGTATTAGTTCCTGACATTCCGAGCATGTGTAAGTTTAGCCACATACTACTTATTACAATCTTCAGAAAGACTCACGAAGTAGTTAGGCTATAATATTTTATTTTTGTACGGCAACGAAAAGCTCATATTAACATTGAATCAATAACAACAGAACTCTTATACCTAAATCATCAAAGAATAAACGATCTGTCCCTTGTGCGCGCCGCCACAGAATAATGCTATCCTTCACTGTGCATCTACGGATGTTCTGCTGGCGACTCCCACACAGCTCCCCTCCGATAGAGCAGAGCTCCGGGAATGTAGGGGTATTTACATTTCACCCGACGCCCAGCTCTTGTGTGTACTGAAGGCATTGGTTGAACTTCTTCAGCTTCTGTTGCTGTTAGTGACGGTACCGCTTCCTCTTGTGGTGGTGAGGTAGTGTTACCCTGGTCCTGTGGTGTGGAAGGTGGCGCTTGGTGCCTGACCTCTGTGTCCTCTTCAGTCGGTAACATATGCGCCGGTTTGAGCCGTTCCAGTGATACCACTTGATTCTTTCCATTTAGATCTATCTGCATGGTATGTTCATCCTGTGAGAGCACTCTGTAAGGTCCAGAATATGGGGGCTGCAGCGGTGGCTTGAGAGCGTCCGTCCGTAGCATCACATGTGTACATGAGCGTAGATCTTTGTGCACTAACGTATTTACCGCTCCATGTCTCGAGACAGGAGACAGGCGAAGTCTGGCCATGTGCTCGCGTACCATTTGCAATGTAAACGGCAATTCGGTCTGTCGTGCCCCTTCTTTATCGGTGAAGAATTCTGCAGGCAGTCGTAAGGGTTCACCATAAACCAATTCTGCGGTGGATGCTCCTAAATCCGTTTTCAATGCTGTTCGTAGGCCCAACAAAACTAGTGGTAACGCTGACGACCAAGATTGTGCAAGGCACATTAATGCAGCTTTTAATGTTTTACGCCAGCGTTCCACCATCCCATTGCTTGCCGGGTGGTACGCTGTGGTGCGATGATGTTGGAACCCACAGAGGTTGGCGAATTCTGAGAGCAACGTCGATTCAAACTGACGCCCCTGGTCTGTGGTGACATGTAAAGGGCAGCCGAAACGTGCGATCTAAGATGAAAGAAATACGCGTGCCACTGTTTCTGCTGAAATATCCGATAACGGAATCGCCTCTGCCCATCTGGTGAAGCGGTCTACTGCAGTGAGTAGGTAACGGTATCCTTCCGACGGCAAAAGCGGTCCTACGACGTCCAGGTGCACATGTGTGAAACGTTGTGTGGTAAGTGGAACGTTTCCTACCGCTTTGTGCACGTGTCGTCCCACCTTGGCCCTCTGACAGTCCAAGCACGTTTTTGCCCAATTACGGCAGTCTCTATTTATACCGGGCCACACGAATCTGCCTGTCATTAGTTTGACGTTGGCGTTTATTCCCGGATGAGCCAGTCCATGAACGCTATCAAATAATTGTCGTCGCAAACTCTCAGGTACGAACGGTCTCGGTTTTCCTTGAGATACGTCAAACTCGTAAGTGTTCACCCTAGGTTGTATTTGTTGCAAGCGTAACCCGGACGTACTATCACGAGAGAATTTAGCAAGTTGCTGGTCTGTTTCCTATGCTGCAGCTATTTCCTTTTAGTCAATAGTCTGAGAGATTGTTTCCAACCTAGACAAGAAATCTGCCACGACGTTCTCAGCTTCTTTTATGTGCTGCAGGTCTGTCGTAAACTGGGCGATAAACTCGAGTTGTCTAAATTGTCGTGGTGAGCAACCATCCTTGTTCTTACTGAAGGCGAAGGTAATTGGCTTGTGGTGTGAAAACAGTGAATGGTTTGCTTTCTACTTGCGGTCGGAAGTGTCTGATGGCTTCATAAATTGCCAGTAGCTCCCTATCATAGGCACTCCATATTACTTGTGATGATGTAAGGTTGCGGGAGAAGAAACCTAGGGGCTGCCAATTGTTTCCCACCTTCTGGTGTAGAGCTGCACCTATTGCCTGCTGGCATGCATCCACAACAGTTGCCAGTCGAGCTTGAGGAACCGGATGTTTTGTGATGATGTAAGCTTGCGGGAGAAGAAACCTAGGGGCTGACAATTGTTTCCCACCTTCTGGTGTAGAGCTGCATCTATTGCCTGCTGGCTCACATCCACAACAATTGCCAGTCGAGCTTGAGGAACCGGATGTGCCAACATTATTGCCTGACGTAAAGAGGTTTTGATCTTGTCGAATGCCATCTGCATCTCTGATGACCACTGTAAAGGTCGTTTGCCTACTGCATCCTTGCCGACTAGTGCTGACGTCAAAGGTGCTTGAATGGCCGCCGATTTGGCAGATGTCTGTAGACGTTAACTGCTCCAAGAAACCGGCGTAGTTGGCGATAGTCGATGGGGTGAGTCATCTCTTCGATAAGGTCGAGTTTATCTTGCAGTGGGCTGATACCGGCTGCTGTCACTGAGTAGCCCAAGAATGGCACCTGACGACGTCGAAGTAAGCACTTTGATTCATTGACCGAAATGCCATATGCCTCAATACGTTGGTAAACAGTCCTTAGATGTCGTTCGTGCAATTCCTCAGACAACGAAAAAACCAGTAAACCTTTGAGGACTTCGTCAATGAAACGCTGCCAAGTTTTAACCCGAACGGCATAAGGAGGTATTCGAATACACCGAATGGTGTCGTGACAGCCGTCTTCGGTATACCAACAGGTGCAACCGGTATCTGGTGATAGGCTTTTTTACAGTCAATGACACTAAAAATGGTCGCGCCTGCAAGTGCGTGCGTAAAATCCCTGATATGTGGTATCGGATAACCATCAGGGATGGTACGAGTATTTAGTGCCCTGTAATCTCCGCATGATCTGCAAGTCCCATCTTTCTCCTTTACAAGGTGAAGTGGCGATGACCACGGGCTGTCGGATCTACGGACGATTCCCGAGCGTAATAATTCTTCGAACTCTGCCTTCGCTGCAGCAAAACGATCCGGAGGTAACCGGTGTGGGCCTTGAGACACTGGTTGACCGGGTGTAGTCCTAATGTGATGTACCGTAATGTGCTTTATTGTCTGCCCCCAGACATGGATTCGCAGTTTGCTACTTGTCTGCAATCAGACGTGGACATAGGGCTTCGTCCTAGGGTGCCTCTAATGCACTGTGTCCCCCGTCGAATGCTCACTGAGCTAATAGATATCTCAAGTGCATAATGAAACATGAAATGTGCACCCAATATTGCGTCTGACACATAAGCAATTACGAAAGTCCATGGTAAACTTACATGGAACCCGAGGTCTACCTCTATCTGACGTTTTCCATAAGTAGCTATCGACGTCTGGTTTGCTGCTGTGAGTTTCGACTGAGATGGGGGGAGCTTCACATCACAATTTCTAACAGGCAATGCACTAACGTCCGAACCTGAATCGACTAGATAAGCACGACCGGGCTTAACGTCTGTAACGAACAGCCGATGGGACAGTGAAGGTAAAGAAGAAAGGTTAGTCACCTGTAACAGTAGGCGCTGGTGCTCGAACTCGCGACCGGCGGCGCCTAACGCCGGCCGCTGTCGCCATTTGGGTGATTGCAGGGTGATGTGCAGCGCGTCGCCTCGCTTCCGAATCGTCGATGGTACCAGCAGATACGCTCCTTAGACACAATGTCATCTTCCTTGCTCTTCTTGTTTGTGCCTGTCTTGCCTCCGAGCAACGTCGATATCTGCTGCTTCAATCCGTCAAGTTGTTTTTGTAGGTTATCTAGTTGTTGAGAAAGGTACGGCTGTTCACGTCGTTGTATCGCCGCCGTTTCCTGGGAGTCTGTACTGTTGTGTCCGAACATCACCGTCGACGTATGCGCTGCGTCTAACGAGGTGTAGACCTTGTCGGCTAATGAGATCAACGACGAGATACCTTGTGCGTCTGAGAGCGCCACAGCCGTTCTAACTGCCTCTGGCAACTGCACACGCCATACATGTTGCAGTGTCGGATCTGGCAACTCGGTGTCGTTGACTAAACTTCGCTGCTGACGCCAAAATTCCGAAGGTGACTTATATCCTCTCTTTTCACCGTGCAATACTTGCTGGATACGTTGTTCCACCGGCCGACGTAGTCGCTCAGTGAGTAACTGCTTAAAACGCGTATACTTTTGCGTGGCGGGCGGCTGAAATATTATATCTGAGCTGATCGTTGCTGTTTTATTGTCAGGCGCACTAACGGCTATCATAAATTTTGTCTCTTCGTTTACAATGCCATGATGCTGGAAAGTCAGATCAAGCATTGCAAGCCACAGTTCAGGCTTATCAGGTATGAACTGCGGTGGGCGTAATTTCATCTTGCTACTGTTCTCTGCAGAAAGGCCGTTACTTGATGGCCCAGAAAAATTCAACACAGCGTTTTCTTGTTCTTCAATGTCGCGTCGTAATTCCTCAATGTTCTTTAGCAAAACGTCGCACCGATCCGTAACACTCTGTGTGCTGCGCGGACTCGCCGATCTCCTGGTAGACGAAACTGAACTGGGCTACATTTGTTCGTATAGAACGAAATTCTTTATACGTGGTCACCACTTTAGCCACGTACTTCTTATTACAATCTTCATAAAGACTCACGAAGTAGTTAGGCTATAATATTTTACTTTTTTATTGCAACAAAATGCTCATATTAACATTGAATCAATAATAATAGAACTCTTATACTTTCCTTACCTGTCCTTTTGTATGCCTATGTCTTCTCATGTGTTTAGAAAGCTGTCTCAAATCTGACATTGTTTTTTCTCTACCTCACTGTCGCTGTGACAAATGCACATACATTTCCACAAGTTATGGCTGTGGACAAGACACCAGATTTTTGATCTGTATTTAAACCACCTGAAATTGTGAACAAAAATAATCTACACAATACGCTACTCGTATCAGAATGTTTTCATTGGCTGATTGTAACCTCTGTTGTCATTTTCTGAGTGCGAAATGGAGCAGATGTCTTTGGATGAATCTGTTTAGGCAGTGATCTCTATACTACTTGGGTGTAGAAGTGTGGTCTTTGAGTATAGAACTGCAGCATGTCTGCAGGTTCTTGTGCCTTGCACTATCTATCATGTTGTAGTTTCGCAAAAAAAATTCCATTGGTCTGCAGGTGACAAAGAACTGCAAACTGATTTCTTGTTTTGAAATTTATGTCAACATGTGATGCAATAGGCTGATGTGGGTGCGAAATCGAAAAGTATTTCCTAGCAGCTATGTTGTAGTTTGGCAGGAAACGAAATATGAGCATCTATGGCTGGCACAAGAAGAGACAGTTGAAGTTCAACATCCAGGTAGTGTAGATACCGATGGTTTTAGGTTGGTGAAATAAGCATTCGTCAATGACGCACAGTCTGCAGCAAAAATCTCGCTTCGATTAGTTGGTTGATATGCAGCGAGAGGCCCAAACAGTGGGGTCATTGGTCCCACTGGATTAGGAGAGGATGGGGAAGGAAGTCGGTCATGCCCTTTTAAAAATCTCACTTCGAGCGACAGCAATGACCAATAACAAGCGTTAAAGAATACTTATCTTTAGTGGTCTCTTAGAAATGACCATAGTAGCTACAGTTTCCAATAGTGTTAGTCTCACGTGGCGTGATTTCATTTCTAGGATGAGTACCACTGAAAACTGTTTTGACTTGTGTTTGGAGTACCATCTGCTGCCGAGTCATAACACTAGAAATTGCGTGGATTGTTATGAGGAGAACTGCATCAAACGTGATTCAAACATTAGTGATTGTGAGTACCCATTACAGCGGATCTAGTGAAGCAGGGGATACAACCCTTCAGAATAGGCCAGAGAGCATTTATTACACAGATGAAAGAGCTGACAAGACTGTTCAGAAACAAAGGAATACGAGAGACGAAAAATATAGTTGACATATATCAAGGCAAGTAGTACTTTCACGCTAAGAATGCCGCGCGTTTATATCGTACTATTTATGTGGAAAACGAAGGGGAAAAAATGGCTGGAAATATTGGTAGCATAGAATACCTCACGTCATATATATGTGGGTTGTATCTCGAACCGCAGTCGAACTGTATTGGTTAACTGCAGTACGGGATACAATACGTCGATTTTTTCGTTTTCGTTAGCATCAATATCCTGTTGTTCAATTGAACTATAGAAGTCAACTGAAGCACGGAATACATATTTTACATGTGTTGTTTCTTTCGCCTCCGCTACCACTAATAGTCTGTTCTTACATAGATACGAGTACTACCGGTGGCAGAAGGAGCTATGTACATAATATTTGTATCCCATACTTCTAATGACATATACACTCCTGGAAATGGAAAAAAGAACACATTGACACCGGTGTGTCAGACCCACCATACTTGCTCCGGACACTGCGAGAGGGCTGTACAAGCAATGATCACATGCATGGCACAGCGGACACACCAGGAACCGCGGTGTTGGCCGTCGAATGGCGCTAGCTGCGCAGCATTTGTGCACCGCCGCCGTCAGTGTCAGCCAGTTTGCCGTGGCATACGGAGCTCCATCGCAGTCTTTAACACTGGTAGCATGCCGCGACAGCGTGGACGTGAACCGTATGTGCAGTTGACGGACTTTGAGCGAGGGCGTATAGTGGGCATGCGGGAGGCCGGGTGGACGTACCGCCGAATTGCTCAACACGTGGGGCGTGAGGTCTCCACAGTACATAGATGTTGTCGCCAGTGGTCGGCGGAAGGTGCACGTGCCCGTCGACCTGGGACCGGACCGCAGCGACGCACGGATGCACGCCAAGACCGTAGGATCCTACGCAGTGCCGTAGGGGACCGCACCGCCACTTCCCAGAAAATTAGGGACACTGTTGCTCCTGGGGTATCGGCGAGGACTATTCGCAACCGTCTCCATGAAGCTGGGCTACGGTCCCGCACACCGTTAGGCCGTCTTCCGCTCACGCCCCAACATCGTGCAGCCCGCCTCCAGTGGTGTCGCGACAGGCGTGAATGGAGGGACGAATGGAGACGTGTCGTCTTCAGCGATGAGAGTCGCTTCTGCCTTGCTGCCAATGATGGTCGTATGCGTGTTTGGCGCCGTGCAGGTGAGCGCCACAATCAGGACTGCATACGACCGAGGCACACAGGGCCAACACCTGGCATCATGGCGTGGGGAGCGATCTCCTACACTGGCCGTACACCACTGGTGATCGTCAAGGGGACACTGAATAGTGCACGGTACATCCAAACCATCATCGAACCCATCGTTCTACCATTCCTAGACCGGCAAGGGAACTTGCTGTTCCAACAGGACAATGCACGTTCGCATGTATCCCGTGCCACCCAACGTGCTCTAGAAGGTGTAAGTCAACTACCCTGGCCAGCAAGATCTCCGGATCTGTCCCCCATGGAGCATGTTTGGGACTGGATGAAGCGTCGTCCCACGTGGTCTGCACGTCCAGCACGAACGCTGGTCCAACTGAGGCGCCAGGTGGAAATGGCATGGCAAGCCGTTCCACAGGACTACATCCAGCATCTCTACGATCGTCTCCATGGGAGAATAGCAGCCTGCATTGCTGCGAAAGGTGGATATACACTGTACTAGTGCCGACATTGTGCATGCTCTGTTGCCTGTGTCTATGTGCCTGTGGTTCTGTCAGTGTGATCATGTGATGTATCTGACCCCAGGAATGTGTCAATAAAGTTTCCCCTTCCTGGGACAATGAATTCACGGTGTTCTTATTTCAATTTCCAGGAGTGTATATATGTACACCGCTAACGAAAACGTGGAAATGGACGTACGTTACATTTGCAAACTCCACCTCAGTTGAACTACGTTAAGAGGCAATAAGACGACACATATACAATTTGTATCCCGTACTCCACTATAGGGTACAGTTTTTTTTCTCCTTCGATGCTAATAGTATCGACTGAAAGTTATAGTTTTGATCACAGCAGTGACAATAGCATTCCATTCTTTAGTTGAGCTATATAGCTATACAGAACATTTGTATCGTGCTCTCCAGTTGAGGTATACAGGTAAATCTTATCAATGTTACATATATCGTTATTTTCGAATAGGTAGTGTCAGTGTAAAGGTCAACTGAAGGACAGGATACAAATTTTAGTTGCGTCGGGCGTTTCGCCTTTAATATTGCAAGTACAGATTCGAAAAAAGCGTACTGATACTAGTGCTGGGAAACGAAAGAAAAACGACAGTTGCGAAATTTCTATTTCGTAATGGTGTAATACAACAATGAAATAAGTCAAAGTAGTCAAATGCAGTAAAAGAAAAAATGGAAAATTGAGCTTGTCACACGGGAACATCTTAGAAGAACCGAAGCTCGCCTAGAAAGACATCAACAAAAATCACATACGCAACAAACAAAACATTACAAAATCACACACACACACACACACACACACACGCACACGCACATACACACACAGACACAGACACACATACACCACAGACACACACTTTCACCCTACCCCCATCCTAATGTGAAATTAGCTAACATATTTCGGACGGTACATTTGCCCAACACGTTCAACAAAACATTTAAAAGGGCAATACGTTTGGGGAATACTACCCCTCAATGAATATTCGTCTAAGTGACTTTGATGTGTGGAAATCCGGCGTTTCCCGTTCCCTACAAGAGATTTCACAGCTGACCAATAACCCTCTATGCTATTTTTGCAAGCACCTGTGGATAGTGATCTGAACTCAATATTGACTATGAGATGCTGGTAACCCCTTTCCCCTAAATCCCTATATGAAGAAAAACCATCTGAAATTACAATGGAGCCCTCTGTAACGTGATCTTGAATTAAGCTGACCAAAACTCCTTCCCTCGATTAGGTACTACTTTAAACACTACATCGTCACACTCTGAACCTGAAACTACAGCCCCCCAAACCTATAATCCCACCAGGGGTTCCCCCCTGTTGTACTTCCTTTTGCCAAAATGCGACTCTTCAATTTCGACCATAACACGCCCCCCCCCCCCGTCCGCCCCTCCACCCCGCCCCACGGCCCCCTATATTTCATGTATTCCCCACAAACTTCCCTACAAAAAGAGTACCAAACCACAACTGTACGCTTACTCACACGACATTTATGGACACACAGCCCCATAGGATATCTCAGACACCAACAGTACGTGATTTTCATAATGTCTCTCAAGGCGAGCTTAGATTTTTCGAACCAAGTCCCTCATCTAATGGACCGCCACAACCGATCTTTGCTGCAGCACCGTACGAATAAGTCGTGAGTATGGCGACGAGATACACTTGTGAGGCGCATATGTTCGTCGCACTCACGACATCGAACATACTCGGCAACGAGACCACACATTTGTAAAAAACAAATCGTGGTCTATAAGTCTACGCCCATAGCCTCTCTCAAATCAACCAGGTTCATTGGAACAGATAAATCCATACCTACAAACGAAAATGAGATACTAAAAATTGTCCTAAAATAAGAAACTAATAGTCCAAATTAACCCAATATAACTAAGAATGAAATTAAGTACCAAATGAATTGCAAACAACCAATTATTTAAATAAATGCACATGAAGAATATTTTGAGCAATATGTAGCGATCTCTTTTAAAATCACATTCAATTATTTTAAAGTACAAACATAGCACTTATCCAGAACGCAGAACTGTTTTATTGTCTATGGCTGAAAGTGAAGACATCATTATCTACGAGTAATGTGTGACGTTATTGGAAAAAGACGACGGGTTGTATCCCCTGCTTCACAAGACCCAAGATTTCATACTGGAAAGCACAGCTTTGGAAACTGGACTATTGATTAATACTGTTTGTGACTATTATGATTTCTGATCAGAAGTGCGTTACATAATTGTGACTAATAATTGTGGTCCAATAGGTGGTGTGAACAAGATTGTGGAAACAGATGAGTCATACATGACAACCCAAAAATACTTATATCGTTTGCAAGTGTTCTTGGAAATTACCCTTGTATTTATCAGACGCAAAATACACAATGCGAACATTTCAAAAACCAAACAATGACAGAAGAAAGATAGTCCGTACATACAAAAAAAAATACTTCACCGTTCACACTTGATTAATCGATAGTTTTACTGCTGCCACAGTCTAACATAACAGTCACGACACTCCGTCTCATTTTAGTCATCCCCAGTGACAGCATCTCCCCAAGCGGCCAGAAAGCGACACTTCTAAGCACAATATTGGATGAGTGCGAATACTAACTTTTATATTGATTTTGCAGCATTCAGTTTCCTAAGGACCCTGGGAGATAAGAAACAGTACATTACAAGATAGTTTATTTAAGATTATCTTGTAATGTACATACATTTATTGAACAATGTCCTTTTTCTGTAATAAAAAATTGCTAGTAAACACCAGAAGACTTGACCTTTTGTGGAAAGACACCATGTATCTATCCAACAACGCAGAGTCTTGTTCGCTACACTGTCAGCCAAACCAGTGAATTTGGAATGTAGGGAACCTATATGGAACGTAATAGCTACATTATTTAACGAATCAAATAAGTCATCACAATGGTAGCTTAAAGGAGACGTGAAAAATAAATTGCCAAAACAATAAAACTGTTTTCCAATACAGGTGAAAGCACCCCTACATTTGTTGCTTAACCTGAGCCACAAAAGGCAAGGATCTTTAACATTCGTTTTTGAAACAAAAGCAGTTGCACTTAACAAAAATATTCGAATGTTAGGAAGTCGAATGAGGTGTAGGCATGGGCGAATCAATAGACTCCATGGAAAATTTTAAGTGTTGTGAAAGGGGCCTATGATAATAAGAACAGACAACTACTGAAGTACGTGCTTTTCATGCATGAAATATTTGTTGATATTCTCTTGCTTTCAGCTGTAAATATGCACATATTCGAAATGTAGTTCTTCATGAATAAGTTGTAGCTTATGTTATTGAATTTACAGGTAATTGAGTAACACATGGATATGACAAATATAGCAACTATTTCCTTAATTAAGTAGAAAATAATTAAAAACAAATATTCTCCTTATGACACATGTGACACTCTGCTTTCTCATCGCTTGGAGCGATAGTGTCACACCAGCTGTCAAACTGTAACAACTTTTACACACCAGAGACTATCGTGTCTGTGTGTATGAGACTGTGTTCCCACAGAGTCCTCCCCACCAAAGTGTGGAGCTTTGGGAACGAAGCAATCTTTTGATCTTCACCACATGTAGTCATGAAGGGCGTGTAGCTGCAGTAGCTGACACAGGTATGTCTGTTGGCAAAGCAGGTGCAAGCAGTGTAGCTGTGGCAGTACACTGTGCATCAGTGGGTATAGTTGTGCTCTCTTCCGAAGTTGCTTATATAACCACGTAGGCTTAACCCCCTCAGTAGATATTCTGTTGCCTTTACTATTTTCTAATATATCAATCTATGGTTTCCTCAATTCGAAACCAGAAAAGAGCAAGTGTATGGAGGTTACAGAGGGTTTTGCATGAAACCATTTCACAGCATGACATGAGTGCAATCTCTGTGAGTCCACCTTTACACAAGATGGTTGAAGGATTTCAACTGTTCACTGTAAAATGTAAAATTAGAAATACCTTCAGCCATCTATATTTTGAATGTAATTTATTCATGTGACTAACTTTGGCATTTCACTACTCTACCCTTAGGCCCCCTGACCAACATGTAGAAGTGGGTGCAATCAGTTAATGCCTCATGCACGAAAATTGGTTGTGAGCCATGGTGTGAAGCTGGGGGCCATTGGGTGTTGGAGTACGTTCCCTAAATCGTTGCACCAATTGAGGTAGCTGCAAATCGTTCCATAGTGGTGCCAGAGTGAAGAAGCCCTCTGGAATCCTTAAATGCTCGCTATAAACCATCTCCATTGCCTAGGTACCAATGTCAGTTCATACAATGCCTGTAACCATAGCAGGAGCAGAGGGAGTGCTTGTGGACATAAGCACTCCCTCTGCTCCTGCTGGGGTTACAGGAACCTCTAGCTATGACTTATGACAGCTGCCTTCAGCATTCCATGCCACCACTTGACTACGCAATTGCTGGCCAGGTGGTAACTCATGGTACAATGGCACTGAAAGCTGCACATTTTGGACAATTCGTGAAACAGAATCATCTCTAATTGTCGTCCCTGATCCGTTGGTATGAAATGGGGGCTCCTTAAATTGACCAACCAATTCTCAATGAACGTTTCAGTAGTCATTTCAGCAGAGATGTCAGCAACTTTTACCATTTCGTCCCATCGTGTGCACCTACCCACTGCAATGAATAGGTATCTGTAACCTTTACAGGATAGCACGGGACTGCCATGGTCAGTGTGAATGTGACCAAATCTCACTGGTGATACAGGAAATTCACCGAGTTCCGTGTGTATATGGCATCCCACTTTGCAGCACTAGTACTGAAGGTATGCACTTGGCTGAGCTTATGCATCTTTCTTTATTGGTGGTAAAACAAACAGGCTAGTAAGTAATTTTACCATGACATTGATCCCTGGGTGTGCCACCTTTTGTACTTTGTCAAGAACTATCATTCAGAGTGGTGCTGAGATTTGCATCCTTGGTCTCTGTTGTGAGATTTCACACTATTTTTGCGCTGCTACCTGGTACCACACCCCACCCCAACACCCCTGCCCGCTGCTGTAGGCGTACTCCTCCTGAGGGATTGTTCAGTAATAGTCATAGTTAATGATCGGATACTTGAGCTTTTTCAAGGTCGGTGTAGTTAGAAACGTTCACCAGGCTGCTGATGTGAGATAGGTAGTCAGCGAACGTATTATCTGCACTGGTAATGTCATGAATGACCATGGTGAATTGGCTGACATATTCAATGTGCTTGAACTGAAGTAAGGAACATATGTCACTCACTTTCTGAAATACTGAGACAACAGGGTTGTGATCAGTATAGATTGTCACTGGTTGGGCCTCCTCTAGGGGGTAGAAATGTCCACACTCTCGTAAATAGCAAGAAGTCCTTTATCATACACATTCCAAATATTTATTCTTGCTGCAGTTTTTTTAGGAAAAAATCTTAATGGTTGACAATTGATATTCATTTTTGATGTAGAGCTGTACCTACAACACTTTGGCTGGCATCTACTATGACAGCCAAAGGAGTGCACACTATAGGATGAGCAAGCAACACTGTCTGGTTGAGGCTCTTCAGTAGGTCCTGGAAAGTGTCAACCATTTCTGACATCCAGTGGAGTACCCATATGACTATGATGTTTTCATCAGATAGGGCATTAGTAAGGTGTGATTGAATGGCAGCCACCCACAAAGATGGTGCCTGTAAAAATTCACCATCCCTAAGAAAGATCTTAGTTGATGGTAATCTTAAGGCTTTGGGAGGTCACGCAAAATGAAAATCCTCTCCGATAATGGCCAGATGGCATGTGCTGATACTTTATGACCAAAGAAAGTCCCCTCAGGTTTATTGAGCACGCACTTCTCTTCATTCAACTGTATGTCATAACTGTATAGCCTCAGCCACACCACACTGACATGTTGCTCATGCAACAGACTGTCTTATGAAAATTCTACTGTATTGTATAGGTAGGCAAAATGGAAGAACTTTGTCCTTTGTGTCACGTTTTTAAGTTTGAGTAGAATAAACACGAATTTGAATATTGCAAAGGATGTAATCATTGCTGTCTGAGATATATCACCAGCCACCATGGAGATTTGAATTTAAGCCTTGTGGCAGTCCAAAACTCTAAAATCTTTGGCACCTACCAAAGGACTTGTGGTCGTATGTTGTGTCCCAAAAATGAACAGCAAAGAGGCAGAAGCGAATACATTTTCTGCAGGACCTGACCATTATTTTGCAGGATAATGCTCAAGCATGTATAGTGCAAGCTGTTACTGTTTTGTTTGACTGATGGGGCTGCTAAGTGCTATACCACCTACTGCACTCCCCTGACTTAAGCCCTCGTGTGTTTAACTCGATTTCTAAACTGAAGGAAACACTTCATGGCGTTCGCTTCAGAACTGCTACAGATTCGTCGGGAATAGACCGCGCCACTCGAACTGACAACACAACTGACACTGCTAAGAGTATCCTACGACTTCCACATAGCTGGCAACGGGTTATACACAATGCTGATGACTACTTTGGAGGTCAGTAAAACTTTGAAACACGTATCTATGTTGTATGAGCTGTAAATAAATGGTTGCCGCTATTAAAGTTCCAACCCTCATATATTTAATGACTACTGAATGTATTCAGTATAAACAATATATATTCCTTGAACAAGTTAAAAATGTGTGGCTTATTATGTAGCTATGTAAAATGACGACTTTAATTTTATGAAATGCTTAAATATGGATCAATAGATCACATCAGATAATGGTTGTATTGTGATTGGAATTTTGTTAAATAATAGACTGCTATTACTTACCTAAGTTCCTGGCAATTTCTAGCATTAACAACACATATCTCATTACCAGTTATGATAATCTTAGTATCAATGCATGTTTTGTTTATCATTAGTTTTTTAAATATTCACCAAAGCCACACAGAGGGCACAAATTCAAGTATAGCAACAAAATACATGCTACATTGCAGCCACTCTATAGACAAGGTTTTAATGACTTCCACAGCACAATATCAAATTAGGTCTACATACACAAAGTACCAGTATATGGCCCTAGTAGTCTGGTCCCTTCAATCCCACAAGCCAACCAGCCAGTATAAAATTTAATCGTGAATCTTGGTTTTGTGTAGGTATGAATATTCGTTTCTTATGTCACTGGTGAACAGTGTTTACGCCGCCATAGACTTCATATTCTCAGATTCAGTGAATTCCACTTTACAGCATTAACAAACATGAAATAATAAATGTCAAGGTGAATAATGGCTCTGTGGGGATGAACGGAGGCAACACACAAAGTTTCATGGTTTGCCAAACTCGTACTATTTGTAGCTTTTGCAACTCCCAGCCGTTTTGGGGCGAACATCTCTTTTGTTTCTCGATTCATTCACTGACACACAAATGTTTTCTAAATGTCAGAAATTAATTTCCAGTCGTTTCACGCCAGATGTTTTCACTGGTACATGGTAACGTCGTTGCCATTGGTTAACTGTACTGTTGGTCGCCAGTGATCTCTATAACAACGTCAATGTAGAAGTCTGGTCTCTGAGAATAGACTGCAGCTTGTCTGCTGATTCATGTGCTTTGCTTCGTCCATCATGTTGTAATTTGGCAAACAAATTTTCATCGGCCTATAAGTAACAAAGAATTGCTGACTGGTTTCTTGTTTTGAACTATATGTCAACATGTGATCAGCCTTGATGTGGAACTGAATCGAAAAGTATTTTCTTTTCCTGATCTTCTGTTTCCTAGTAGCCACGTTTGCAGTTTGGCAAGAAACGAGATATGAGCGTCTAGGGCTCAGGGCTGGTACGACCAGACAGCTGATGTTCAACATCTAGGTAGTATCACAGTCTAAAATAACAGTCGCGACACTCACTGCTGTATAAGTTGCCGTTTGACAGATGGAGCGACACTAGCGCTCCAAGCGGCAGGTAAGGTGAACGTCAGACGCTTCGTAAGCATAATGTTTGTTTTCATCTATTTCCTATGTAATTTCCGAATTATTTGAGTTATTTTCTTGCCTCCAAGAGTTTGTGTAGTATCAGAAGGCATATATGTTTCCAAAAATGATTCTAAAATAAGCGCAAGTATGGACAAAAACCGTGAATAAAGTGGCAAACTACAACACATTCGTGAAGAAACACTTGTGACATTGGACAGAATTGCAGCTTACCACGTTGATATCAAAAGAATATAAACACACAGATTCACATGTAAGAAACACAGACATGTACCTCTACATGCAAAAGCGATCGACAGCTCGTTTATCGTTCTGCAGGACTACTGTGCTTGTCATTGTCGCCTGTTGCCAGAAGTACGACCTTCATCTTTATATTATTCTAAGTGGGACAAGCAACTACCAAATAGTGGGAGAAATATGCTGAAAACATTATAATGAACTGATTACATTACGTTTCACGAAAATCCAAATATTTGAATAATTTTCAAACAATCTGTCAGTGAACAAGGTGCTAACAAAATAATGTCATCACACGAAAGAAGCAAGGAAAATTAAGTGACTAACAATAAATGTGAACGAAATACATACCAAAGAAATCAGTAGCCCAAATGAGCCAACTTCTTCAGTTTCTTATTTGCTTTCTTGTTATTAGAAACTAAGTCTTGATTCCAATGATTGAGCCGATAAACGAGTCTCACTTTAACAAATATCTTGATCAACAGTTTTCATCTTACAGCACGTTTCTCTTCTCTTTCAATGGCATGCTAATCTGGCTTAACAACAAGTCAAGGGCATCTCTTTTTAAATATCGGGATCCTATAGTCTTCAACATTCGTTGATCCTTGTGATACAGTTTCTGTCGTTGTCTGTTGGCACTTTCCTTGTCCCGTAATAGTTTCGCTCGAAGTCTAGCGATCTGCAAATTCTGACACTTCACAAGCTTTTGTAAGACACGAACAGCTGCACTTAATCTAACCACTTCATAGTCAAAGCAGGTCTGTGTCGATGATTCACACGAATCTGGCATAGAGAGTTGAACTGGCTGCTTCTGTGTCATAGGACTGTTTTACAGCTTTAGATTGACTGTAGAATCTTTGTGGCAGTTTCCTCTTCATCGTCAGTTGAGGTGGCTTATTTGGAATGTCAAACAGTGTGGGTACTGCATTCCACACGAGTTTGTTATTGTCTGCGTTCATGAACTGGTTTTGTTCGAAATGTAGCAAACAAAACATAATATAATTATACAGGTAAACTGGGTCTTTCTTCATAAGGTCTTCTCGTCTGTTATTAACTAGCCATGTTCTGCTCCTAAAACGAAACATTCATCATTTATACAGATATAGTTTGCAAGTGAATCCTGACGATACAGTTTAGTAACATGATGGTATATACCTCTCAGGATCCTTAGGAAGCCTAAAAAAGACAGCTGTGGTGTCTTCTTCCTATTGTTGCTGCAATTTATTGCGCTGCAAACGCTCCCGATGGTAAAAACCATTGTATACATCAAAATAAACAATCACTATTCGGTTTCACCATCGCGCCGAACTCACAGTTCAACCTACCGGCCGCTTGGGGCGCTGCTGGCAACAAAATCCGGGCGAAGTGTCGCGACTGTTATGTTAGACTGTGATCAAAGATGTGATCTAATATTCCCTCCAATATATTTGACAAAGATCTTTGACGTAGCGCTACAAGGGGTATTACACTGTCATCAAATTTTTCATCAAAGTTCAAGATGGCTTTCAACAACTTGTTATTAACCGCAGCAGTTCTACGTACTCCAATTGCATTGTGTGCACATGCGGAAAAGAAGGGGGGGGGGGGGGGAATGGAACTATACATACTAGTGATGGGCTAAACTGCGATTTTCCGATATCAGTGATTTCTGTGAATGCTACTTTTCAGTATCTGTTATTCTTAACTGTGATTTGTCGCAGTTAAGAGTCGCAGTTAAGGAACCTAAATCGCGTATAGGCCCGTCCACACGTAACGATCTGTCTGCGCAAATGTCTGCGCACATCACATCTGCGCAGACAGATCGTTGCGTGTGAACAGAAGATTTGCACCAACCTGAGGTGTGTGCAAACCTGGAAGTTGGAGTTGGAGGTTTGAGCGAAACCTCTCAAATCTGTCGGTTCAAACCACATCTGCGCAGACAAGTTGGAGCGTGTGGACAGGAGATCGTCGCAAATCTGGCGCGAAACAGCTGTTTGCTCAGTCTAGTGTTTGTATTTGTGTGCACAGGGCATTAAAATGGCTGATACTCGTCAGTGTTCTCGAGAGTTTGTAAGTGAATTCATTGAAATATACAGAAACCACCCATGTTTGTGGAAGATTAAAAGTAAAGAATATAGTGACCGAGACAAAAAGACAGCAGCATACAATGCTCTAATTGAAAAATTGCGGGCAGTTGGCGCCTCGGCAAACAGAGAAACGGTAATAAAAAAATAATTTCGTTGCGAACTGGCGAAATTATTTGCGGATGGATGTCGAAACTTATAATTATCTCTTAAAGCATGTAACCCCTCATATTATGAGAAAAATACTTGTATGAGAAGGGAAATTTCTCCTCATGAACGCCTGGCAGTAACATTAAGATTCCTAGCAACAGGAAGGAGCTACAATGATTTGGAATTTTCATCTGCAATATCGAAACAAGCATTGAGTGAAATAATACCCAACACATGTGAAGCTATTTACGCTTTCCTGAAAGATGAGTTCATGAAGGCAAGTCAAGTAAATTAGTCTGTCAGCGAACTGTTTACCGAAAAGAGTTATCCAAAGTTCAGAAATCTAGAAGATCTGGTGTAGGAGTAGATCAAGTATACCAGCCAACGTTATGGTATTTTGATCTACTTGGCTTTCTTAGTGATCAAGAAACGCCAAGACCAAGCAGGAGTACAATTGAAGATGAAATTGGAGTGCCAATGTGCGAGGAAATGGAACACGAGGTTATGTAAAACAAAACAGGTTCGCCCTGCAACTCTCGCAGTAAATTTACGTGACAAAACTGCTTTCGCTTTAGCAGCCACTGTCTGCACCATTTTGACCGCTTTCTCTGTTTCCTGCGGTTGGTCTGAATGTTTTTTGCAACACAAGTTGTGAACACAGACCACAACAGAACTTCCTCCATTTCTATTTTTCAAAATAACTGAATTAAATTTTGACGTTTTCGGGGAGCGTAGTCGCTTGCCACTGATATTTCTTTTCTACACCGACAGATGGCGGGCGAGTAGTAGATTGGGGTTTGTGTCGTGTGAACACACCACATTTGCAGCGATCTTTTGCATGTACAGACATCTGCGCCGATGTCTGCGCAGACAGATCGTTGCGTGTGGACCGGGCTTATCCCTCCGCCACTGCTATTTCTGCTACTTCTGCGATTTCTGCGACTTCTGCGATTTCTGCTACTTCTGCGATTTCTGTGACTTCTGCTACTTCTGCGATTTCTGTGACTCCTGCGATTTCTGCGACGTACCACCGTATGAAAAAGTTACATCTGTCCACACAGAAAAATGCATCTCAACAAACCTGTCATTGGTAAGTATGTTTTACGTTTATTCTTCCGTTGGCTTTAATTTTGTATTAAAGAAACAACTGTGAAAATATTAATAGTGTAATTAATATGTAAGTAGCCGCACAGTACCGTAATAGTTCGTGTTTAGAAAATGAATTCTAACATATTGTTATGTTCATAGGTACCTGAACTACATTTCAGTCACTCAGTAAAGAGATAATTCAAAATATCATTGTCAACAGATCTGAAGAAATTGCCAGTCTTTAGACCGTTTTCGTCAGACGAGAGGTTAGTTTCTAAGCGTTTTGATGGACTTAATTACTTCAGTGAGATCGTTCTTGCAAATGTGATATAGCAAATATTAGCAAATGTGATATAGCAAATATTAGCAATCTACTCTATCAATTATATTGCTAGTAATTAGTGACAGCAAAAATTGTTTAATAATCCTTGTGTTTTTGCAGACGCAGTTCTGACTGATTACTGGTTGCTGTACATATCTATCCACATCAAGGCTGTTGAGAGAGACTCGTGAAGATTCAAGACAGCTCTTAGAGGATTTGCAGTTTAAAAGTGAAATAATTATGAAATAAGTGTGCGACTGATTAAAGTGTTTTATTGAAGTTGTTGTGCGATTTTAAAGGAATAATAAATGTTAAATACATTGAGTGAATAATAAAAATCTCATTTTCCACATGTTAAGCCGTCCTATACCCGTAATTTTCCGCCACTTATTTATTGGTAAACACTTGTTGGATGCAGACGTGCCGCCCCCCCCCCCTTCCTCCACAATCTTGGTGTGACACTGACCTGTAACATATCCCGAAGTCTACAATATGCATTTTGAGGCTGTTGTTATGAAAGTGGGAAGTACAGATCTTCCAGTTAAATCAGGAATAGCTTAAGTGCATTACTTGAAAGTGACACAGGAAAAGCTTACTTATGTAGGTGGTAGTAATGTCGGCAAAAAGTTCTTGTGTGTGAAGTTGCCATGTAGAACACCAGGTTTAAAACTTTTCTCCCGAGTCTTGAACTGTGTCGGAACAAAAGTGAGGCATTCATATGACTGTTTTCATTTCTCTACACTTATACAGATGTCTGAGTTCTGCTGTGTTAACATTGCAAAGTCCTGTAGGCATTAACCAAAACTGTCATATTGGAAGCAGAATCAAACATATTTGTTACGTTACTTGATATATTCAGGAGAAAAAGGCAATGTTGCTTCTTATTAATATAATACATTCAGAGTCACAGCAGTATTTGACCAACCATAACTGATGCTGAATGTGCATGTCGTCATATAATATGAAGGGCTTATTTCAATAGTGGTACAAGTCCAGTACCTACACTTTTCTGTTTATAATGCTTCTGAAATTAGTGATCCAAACAAACATAAATAAAGGTTCATCTCTAGCAAGAAGCCATATGCTTGAATATTTCTGGTATCTCAACTGCAGATTTTTCAGCGCTCATTTAACTTTACGACTCTATATCTCGAAATTAACAAAAATGGACTTGTACCACTATTGAAATAAGCCCTTCATATGCACACACAGCACATCGATCTCGTGAGGCACAAGGCTCTCATAACGAAGTACGTACGTCGGTCAACAGATGACACTAGGAAAAGTATGTTAACTGCGCTTTTTAGTTGCTACTTGCGACTCTTAGTTGCGGCTTGTCACGGAAATCGCAGTTGGACTCCATAGCGTACCGCAGAGATGGACGTAGTACGAACTTCGGCCAACAGATGCCACTGTTAACCGCGCTTTTTAGTTGCTACTTGCGACTCTTAGTTGCGACTTGTCACTGAAATCGCAAAAAGCAGTGCTAAATTCGACCAATAGATGGCTCACGTCTTTGAATGTGAAATACTATTTGCGACTGCTAACTGTGACTGAAATCGCAGTTAGATTCTGTAAAGTTGCTACTGTGATATCTGTGACTTCTCAGTCACTGTGATTTCTAACATACGCGATTTCCTGCCCACCACTAATACATACGAGGTTGACAGTCTTAAAAGTCCTGGGATTACAACTTGATAGTAAATTCAGTTGGGAGGAGCACACCACAGAACTGCAGAAAGGCCTTAACAAATCTGTATTTGAGTGTTAGCAGACATAGGCAACATAAAAATGAAAAAGCTTGCGTACTTTCATTCCATAATGTCGTATGGGATAATATTTTGGGGTAAATCTTGAAGTCAAACAAAAGTTTTCAAGGTCCAAAAGCGTGTAATACGTATTATTTGTGGAGTAAATTCACGGACCTCCTGCAGAAACCTCTTCAAAGAACTGGGTTTACTAACTACTGCTGCTCAGTATATTTACTTCTTAATGAAATTTGTCGTAAATAATATATCTCTTTTTCCAACAAACAACTCAGTTCATACATACAATACCAGGAACAAAAATGATCTGCACAAGGACTTAAAAGCACTTACTTTAGTTCAAAAAGGGGTCCACTACTCAGGAACACTCATCTTCAATAATTTGCCAGGAAACATAAAAAATTTAGTTAGAAATAAAGATCAGTTTAAAAGGAGCCTGAAAGACTTAGTACTGGCCAACTCCTACTCCATTGGCGAAATTTGTAATAGAAACAAATGATGTATTGTATTTATTCATACTATTAGTATTGTTATTTCAGCTTTAAAAAAATCGACATGTTCCACATCCACGAGGATCTTCTCAGCACGGATCTATGGAACGAAAAACTAATCTAATCTGGGTTAAGCCGTGGGTTTTACGACGACACGATAAAAGCATTCAACAAAACTTGTTACGTGACCTTGCAGTGGAAGACGTCAAGTCGTACATCAATTACTTAAGAATGGATGAGCATACATTTCTGTATGTGCTCAGTGAAGTGTATCCTCATATCACAAATCACAATATTCACTTAAGAACTGCTACATCTTCAGAAGACAGGCTCACTATAACACTCCAATTCCTTGCTACTGGAGAGGGTTATGTTAGGTCTGGTCAGGTCACGTCTCCAATCTTCTTAATCTATTTTTGTATTCAGAGTGCCTCACGTTGTAAAGCGGCTCATCAGCTTCAGACATCTCTATTAATTTTGTAGTTGTCGGCACACACCAATTGTGTTTACCGGCAATGGTTATAAAAACAATACAGACTAGTGGTGGGCAGGAAATCGCGTATCTGTTAGAAATCACAGTGACTGAGAAGTCACAGATATCACAGTAGCAACTTTACAGAATCTAACTGCGATTTCAGTCACAGTTAGCAGTCGCAAGTAGTATTTCACATTGAAAGACGTGAGCCATCTATTGGTCGAATTTAGCACTGCTTTCTGCGATTTCCGTGACAAGTCGCAACTAAGAGTCGCAAGTAGCAACTAGAAAGCGCGGTTAACAGTGCCACCTGTGGGTCAAAGTTCGTACTACGTCCATCTCTGCGGTACGCTATGGAGTCTAACTGCGATTTCCGTGACAAGTCGCAACTAAGAGTCGCAAGTAGCAACTAAAAAGCGCGGTTAACAGTGCCATCTGTGGGTCAAAGTTCGTACTACGTCCATCTCTGCGATACGCTATGGAGTCTAACTGCGATTTCCGTGACAAGTCGCAACTAAGAGTCACAAGTAGCAACTAAAAAGCGCAGTTAGCACTGCCATCTGTTGAGCAAAGTTCATACTACGCTATTCGCTACCGAGTCAAACTGCGATTTCTGTGACAAATCGCAACTAAGAGTCGCAAGTAGCAACTAAAAAGCGCAGTTAACATACTTCTCCTAGTGTCATCTGTTGACCGACGTATGTACGTTATGAGAGCCTTGTGCCTCACGAGATCGATGTGCTGTGTGTGCATGTGAAGGGTTTATTTCAATAGTGGTACAAGTCCATTTTTGTTAATTTTGAGATATAGAGTCGTAAAGTTAAATGAGTGCTGAAAAATCTGCAGTTGAGATACCAGAAATATTCACCATATGGCTTCTTGCTAGAGATGAGCCTTTATTTATGTTTGTTTGGATCACTAATTTCAGAAGCATTATAGACAGAAAAATGTAGGTAATGGACTTGTACCACTATTGAAATAAGCTCTTCATATTATATGACGACATGCACATTCAGCATCAGTTATGGTTGGTCAAATACTGCTGTGACTCTGAATGTATAATATTAATAAGAAGCGACATTGCCTTTTTCTCCTGAAAATATCGAGTAACGTAACAAATGTGTTTGATTCTGCTTCCAATATGACAGTTTTCGTTAATACAGACATCTGTATAAGTGTAGAGAAATGAAAACAGTCATATGAATGCCTCACAGTTCAAGACTCGGGAGAAAAGTTTTACACCTGGTGTTCTACATGGCAACTTCACACACAAGAACTTTTTACCGAGACTACTACCACCTACATAAGTAAGCTTTTCCTGTGTCACTTTCAAGTAATGCACTTAAGCTATTCCTGATTTAACTGGAAGATCTGTACTTCCCACTTTCATATCAACAGCCTCAAAATGCATATTGTAGACTTCGGAATATGTTACAGGTCAGTGTCACACCAAGATTGTGGAGAAAGGGGGGGGGGGGCGGCATGTCACTCTCCAACAAGTGTTTACCAATAAATAAGTGGCGGAAAATTACGGGTATAGGACGGCTTAACATGTGGAAAATGAGATTTTTATTATTCACTCAATGTATTTAACATTTATTATTCCTTTAAAATCGCACAACAACTTCAATAAAACACTTTAATCAGTCATACACTTATTTCATAATTATTTCACTTTTAAACTGCAAATCCTCTAAGAGCTGTCTTGAATCTTCACGATTCTCTCTCAACAGCCTTGATGTGGATAGATATGTACAGCAACCAGTAATCAGTCAGAACTGCGTCTGCAAAAACACAAGGATTATTAAACAATTTTTGCTGTCACTAATTACTAGCAATATAATTGACAGAGTAGATTGCTAATATTTGCTATATCACATTTGCTAATATTTGCTATATCACATTCGCAAGAACGATCTCACTGAAGTAATTAAGTCCATCAAAACGCTTAGAAACTAACCTGTCGTCTGACGAAAACGGTCTAAAGACTGGCAATTTCTTCAGATCTGTTGACAATGATATTTTGAATTATCACTTTACTGAGTGACTGAAATGTAGTTCAGGTACCTATGAACATAACAATATGTTAGAATTCATTTTCTAAACACGAACTATTACGGTACTGTGCGGCTACTTACATATTAATTACACTATTAATATTTTCACAGTTGTTTCTTTAATACAAAATTAAAGCCAACGGAAGAATAAACGTAAAACATACTTACCAATGACAGGTTTG
Organism: Schistocerca piceifrons; assembly: GCF_021461385.2. NCBI lineage: Eukaryota > Metazoa > Arthropoda > Insecta > Orthoptera > Acrididae > Schistocerca > Schistocerca piceifrons. The sequence continues at coordinate 845,115,952 of NC_060138.1, forward strand.
TTGAGATGCAATTTTCTGTGTGGACAGATGTAACTTTTTCATACGGTGGTACGTCGCAGCAATCGCAGGAGTCACAGAAATCGCAGAAGTAGCAGAAGTCACAGAAATCGCAGAAGTAGCAGAAATCGCAGAAGTAGCAGAAATCGCGGAAGTAGCAGAAGTAGCAGTGGCGGAGGGATACGCGACTTAGGTTCCTTAACTGCGACTCTTAACTGCGACAAATCACAGTTAAGAATAACAGATACTGAAAAGTAGCATTCACAGAAATCACTGATATCGGAAAATCGCAGTTTAGCCCATCACTAATACAGACGACAGAACGCTGCAGCGATGCTAGCGCTCCATGTGGTAACATGTCACATTGCAGTGAACAGAAGACAAGCGGTTTCTTTGATAAAAACAACGAGTTTTTCGTTGAATAAAAAATACAGCGAGGCCCTAGATTTGATCAAATATTGGACGACATTTGACAAAGTCACTATTACACTATCAAATATCTTTGACAAAGTTATTGGACAAAGAAATTTGATAGTGTAATACCGGCCACTCAGTATATTTGCTTCTTTATGAAATTTGTCGTAAATAATATATCTCTTTTTCCAACAAACAACTCAGTTCATACATACAATACCAGGAACAAAACTGAACTGCACAAGGACTTAAAAGCACTTACTTTAGTTCAAAAAGGGGTCCACTACTCAGGAACACTCATCTTCAATAATTTGCCAGGAAACATAAAAAATTTAGTTACCACATCCAGTTGAAGGCACTGAGAGTATTATCTTCGAAGACGAAATTTTTGGCGGGCAGAAAGATCTGTGGTTGTTATTGTTTTCGTCCAGGAGGTAGATGCCGCATGGAACTTCTGTAGTAACTCAGTAATAGGCTTTGTGGTATTGTGAATTCTAAGAGACAAGAAACGGAACGCAAAATTGTTGGAGAGAAAACAGGAAACGTAATATACATTCGCATTCTGGGAGGCAAACAAGCTGATGGGTTAAAATGATTGTCGTGAGTATCGTATTTTCCTATAGAATATAAATGTATATGATTTATTTAATACTATGGCGTATGTACTCAAGCTGTACGTGTAGTGTTGTACTCATGAACCTTATAAACGGCAGATTTAGCTCCATAGCTGTATTGTATGCAACATAGTACTGTTGTAGTGGCTGTTGGAAGGCTTCTTCAAATGTAACTGTCGTTTAAACATGTTGAGATGTTAATTAATGGAGTTGTTGGACTTTATTTTTAGTCACTGAAGAATATAGCCGTGAAACTCGCTAAAAACAGGAAGAGAAATGCAGCAAAACTGGAGATACTGTGGGAAATTCGCATTCGCAAAATAAGATGCTGAAATAGCAGGTAAGGGTTCATATGAATGTCTCGCCTGACATTCAGAAAATTCTTAAATCAAATCAGTGTCTAGTAAATTCACTCTTCATTATTAATCATAAGGACCATTAGGGGTAAATGGTTTAGAATGTAAGTGTTTGAATGGACAATTTTTAGATCTTAGCTGCGCTGCTTGGAAAGAAAATGCTGTAGGATAGATTGAATAAAAGTATTCTGTTTGTGGGCCAGTACAGTGAGAAAGATATCCTAAGTGCAAAGCAGGCAATGCTGGCCTTTTTGGGTTGTACCAAAAAGATGCGAACTCTGAACAAATGTTCCAACTGTAAGTTTCATTCTTGATAATTTAGTCCTGTTTTCTTGCCAATTGGCAGTCATTACCACATCACTGTTTCCTACCTGAGGCTAACTTGAGGTTATTCGCACAAGGTCAAGTGCTGATGCTACACCCCTCTGCTTTGACCTCTAATGTCATGGTGTGCCTTGAGGTTTTGAGTGTGTGTGTGTGTGTGTGTGTGTGTGTGTGTGTGTGTGTGTGTTTGGTGGCTCTCTGTTGTGCTGTATGTTTGTTAGTGAGTAGTTTGACATGAATTGAATGTTTCATGTTGGTACTGAAAGAATTTGTGCTGGCTTTCTGGTGAGTTACTTTGAATTTGCATATTTGAGCTGATGGATTCATTTTTATGTTTGGAAATATTAGTGCCGTGTGTTTCTTGTGGTCAGAGATTTAATTTATTTTTCTTTTTTATTTTTTCCTTCTGTGGTGAAGAAGATATAGTTATGTATGAGTAGCTCATTGCTTGTTGCAATGGGCGAAGTTGTTTGTGTATACTGAAATTGGTGGTGGTGAAGGTTTTCATGAAATTTCGGGATTTCCTTGTTAGTCTTCAGTAATTGTTGGAATGTTATTGCTAGGTATCATGGGTACTGATGTACCATCATTGTTTAGGATACATTTCTGATAGTAGTCATGTGAACATGGTTTGGTTTGTTGTACTGAGAACTTTGGTTTAGGTAGAGTAAGTGAAAGTGTATCTAGGGCTTTGTTTGAGGTATGTGGGTGAAGTGAAATTTGCAACACCATGTTTTAGAGTGGTTGGTTCGTGGTATTGAGGGCTTTGTTGGAGCTATGTAGGTCAAGTGACAATTGTGTTGAGTTTTTGGTTCTGTATGGGTTACTGGTATTGAGGTCTATGTTAGAGATCATGTGTGATTTACAACATCAATAGTTTTCATTTTTATTAAATTTTGAGGATTTTGTCTGCTTGATTTTTGGATGAATACTTGTTTTGCATTGATGTCATTATTCTTAATGTCGTTTATTTAGTTTGTCCTCTTCATTTGGTTGTCCTGTTAGTTTCATTCTATTGCTGGAGTTAAATACTTGACATGCTATTTATGTTTGTTCGCAAGTCTGATGAGTGATGTTGTGGGCCACCATATTGTGTGTGAAATAGTGTACACCATGTTGATGACATTACTGGTCAAAACAGGCAGGTGGAGTCTTGACTTTACACCAATCTACCTTTTATAATTGAGAAGTAGATCACTTTATATAAACTGATTTTGTTCTTTGGATATTGTTTGTGTGTGTTTTGATTAGTTACAAATAATGCTGTGTTCCAAGGACCATTGGTCTGTTTCTATCAAAATGGTGTTGATTACTTTGGATTTACGCTCTGTCTTTGTTTATGGCTACATACTGGCTATTTACAGATTACCAGCTAGCTTATTGGCTGAAAAGTAATGATAATGAACATATTGGTCTGTCACTGCTCATGTTACTGTTACAGAATGTTTACATCTACTTTTAAGTAGCACAAGCAATCGTTGTAGTCCTTTTATACCACATGGTTTTTGTTAAGTATCCATCTTTAGAGCAGAAGTTGCCAGAAGAAGCAATTTCAGTTCCGATTTAAATTTTTGTGGAGGTTTACAGAAGCCAGTTGTCTTTGATTTTATTCTTCAGTTTCTTTTTACCATGACTGGTTTTAAATTAACAAGTGATTTATGATCAGATGGTTCATATTTATTGCATATTTGCAGCATTCTTGTGTAGTTATGGCAAGAGAACGAAACATATACGCACCGAATGTGGTTAGAAATATATACAGTTCACACCTGGCCACAGCTGCACAACTCCAACAAAGCTGCAAACATGCAATAAATATGTACCATCTGATGATAGTGATTCAAAACTGGTCTTGGTAAATAAAGATTGAAAAATAATACAAAAGGTGGCTGATGGTAATTTATGGAAAGTTTTGAATTTTTTTTTTTAGAAGCTCTCAGATTATATTAGTGGGGCAGTAATAAAAATCTTTTGTGGCTATTGTTGAGTGCTTTTGTGATTCTTTGGCAAACTTAGTGATAAACAATTATTATGTTTTCTTCTAAATTTTTATTAAAATAACCTCTTGGTTAACAGACAGCTTTGGTGGCGCAGGGTCGTTCGTTACATACATCATTCCGCATACATAGAATGAGCAAGAGTTGCACATGCAATGGAAATAAAGCAAAACATACATTCAGATTACTTTTATTGTTGTCATTGTCAGCAGTGGTGGGAAGTAAATTAGTGGGATAGTGGATAGGGCAACAGTTAGCTCTCGCCTTCTTGTGCATTGTACTGTAGCTGAGAAAGCTGTGGTGCCTAAAAAATCAGTCATTATAGCAGGCACATAGGTGTCAAGAAAGAATGGCTGTTGGCTGACTCTTAACCACTGCCACAATCACAGAGTTATTTTAATCAAGGCATAGTGTGGTTGTGAAAAAATCAGTTCAAGCTGAAATTTGATCTGCACTATCAATACAAGACAGAAATATAACTTTCGTGTAAACTTTGCATCCTTAACTAGGATTTAACAAAGTTGTGTACTTTGGTATGAAGATATCTGAGAAGCTCCCATCTTACATACAACAAGTAATTAGATATCTCAGTAAATTCAAAGGAAAATTGAAAACATATCTCATTAGTGACTCCTTCCACTGATTATCTTAGTGCAAGGATTTGTTTCCTTCTTTAGATGGATGGCAGGTAGTGTGTTGTAAACTGTCCTATGGAATTACATATTTAGGTTACTGTTTTCCTCAAAAAAATATTTGATTAATGAAGTAAATATTAAGTTTCTTATAAGCTACCTAATATAACTGAAGTAGCAGCAGCTTTCTTTCAAATTCACTAGAACATGTTTAACTGGCATAAACAGAACTAGCATTCAGCAGTATTGTGATCGTTTCTTGTTAATATAGTGTACAGCTTAAGCAATGTTTGGTTGTCTTTTGTTAATGTTTACCTTCACTTGCTTCCTGTAAGTTCACCTTCTTGGTGGCAGAGTAGAAGAAATTTCTATTCCTGTTCAGCTTCTTGGTGGGATGTAGAGAATATGATGAATGAGTAGAATAAATTTCTATTCTTTTGAAATTGCGATGGTTTATTTATGTCGAGCCACGTTAGTAAATGTATATAATTCGAAGGTGCTATTAGAATGCTTAATGCCTTGAACATGCACCTACATAATGACTGTCAGTAAATCCATAGCATCACTACCTTCAGCTGCCCAGTTGCAAAGTGAATGCAATACATGATCAGATTAGCTGATTATAAGTTCCATCATTTAACAACTTAATATGTGCTCAAATGTAGGAGTTTTTACTGCTAGGTACTTCATTTGAGATTGGTTTGCACCTCATTGGTGACAGGGTGGTGTATTCTACATACAAAATTCATGTTACTGATCAGTACATACTTAATTCTTTTCTAATTTGACATGTTGTGATGTTATTCTAATTTGACATCTAGAGATGTTATTCTACTTATGTTTGTTCTTTCCATCACTGCCAGATTCTATCAAAAAATATTCAATAATTCATTCAATATATCTTTGATTTATTTTCAGAAGCACATTGCAAATCCAGTACCACAACAGAGTGACTACAGGATTGCACAACCAAACGTTCTCTGCCATCACCCTATATTTTCTGGGATGGTTACTAGGGATAGGCAACAGCCAGTACCCAAGATCATTATTTTTATTTTACCGTCTGTGCCAAATTAATGTGTGTGATAATATATTAATGTTACGTCATTGTCTGTAGTAGTATGATAGATACACTTTAAGAAAATGAAATGGTTTACATTCCGCTGTGAAAACCCACTGTCATAAAATGTTTATTGATGTGGATGACAGTTGTATCTCTTGTCTTGGAGTTACTGTTGCAATGAATGTGATTTTTTAGTATGACATGTTAAAAACAACTGCAATAAAATAAATTTGTTGTATTGACCCATTTTATATGTGTGTTGTTGACAATCCCTGCTCCCATCCCCACCCAGAGAAAGTAATTACAGAATCAAGAATCATTGCATAATGTGTGTGAGTTCAATGTGAAAAGTATGAAATTAAAATATTTTGTGATTGGTTCTGCATGGAATATTGAATGTTTTGTTGTAATATATTCAATTATTCAAAATTTATTCACTTACTGTGAACCATTGGACATAAGCTGTATTAAGTATATTAGTGACATGTGAAAATTTCTGCCAGACTGCAGCTTGAGCCTCATCGAAGATTCACTGTGTCTAGGTTTAGAATAAGGTATAATGAACCCATTATAACACATTCTACAGTGATGCACAGCTTCTTATTTGGCATGTATTTAGTTCTTTTTCTTTGATTCCTTCCACACATCACCTCTCCTCTGCTTGTAACTTTAGATTGATCAGACTGTGAGAGTACATAATGGGCTATGAAAATAACACTTATTTACAAGTGTTTCTTCTAGATATGTTCAGTTTGGTTTGACCTTTGGGTGTGACATGTTCTTGAAGAAATAAAACAAGTATTAACAGTTTTGACCAGTGCTTGATTTATAAAAAAGAAGAGGTACCAGTACTGTGACTTACCAGAGGTATTGGTATGGCATACCATCACAAATCGAGCACTGGTTATAACAACAAAAGCAGTTGTTTGGTTTAAAATAGTGTTGCCAGTAAATGTACCTGGATTGCTTTGTCTTCTCACAGCAATGAGAAAGGCAGATTTATATTGGACGGTATTATGAAAGGGATAGTTGTTACCCACCATATAATGGAGTCACTGATTCGCAGATAGCCACAATGAAAAGCGTATGGCTTCTGAATAAAGCAAATTACAGATTTCTCTTAAAAGAACACATACAGTGTTGGCATTAGCAAAATCAGTTAAACTGATAGATAATGAATTTTACTGAAACATCACCTAAATAGGAATTTTGGTGCTTTATGTAAATGTGGTACATCTACTACCAGCAAAATGTGGAATGTTTCCTTCCATTATATAAATAAGAAAGTTATGTACAGAGTAGATTTATTGCAAATGGAGTTACTCCAACTTGCTAAGTTTCAAGTTTCTCATCTGTACAAGTGAAGTATGTATTCTGCTGTCCCCACCTTAAAAAAGTGTCTGCTTGTGTCTGTATGTGTGGATGGATATGTGCGTGAGTGCGAGTGTATACCTGTCCTTTTTTCCCCCTAAGGTAAGTCTTTCCGCTCCCGGGATTGGAATGACGCCTTACCCCCTCCCTTAAAACCCACTTCCTTTCGTCTTCCCCTCTCCTTCCCTCTTTCCTGATGAGGCAACAGTTTGTTGCGAAAGCTTGAATTTTGTGTGTATGTTTGTGTTTGTTTGTGTGTCTGTCGACCTGCCAGCGCTTTCGTTCGGTAAGTCACCTCATCTTTGTTTTTATATATAATTTTTCCCACGTGGAATGTTTCCCTCTATTTTTATATATATATATTTTCCCCCCTCGGAAACTTGCAGCTGTGTGCTGGGTTAAAGATATCCCAAATTGGGTAGGTTTTTATAATCCAGTAACATTATCTACAGTGCTAAAGCAATCAACAGTACCATTATAAACACTGATTGGCATGCACCATTTTGGATTTAAGAACTGTACACTCACTTTTTTAAGGTGGGGACAGCAGAATACATACTTCACTTGTACAGATGAGAAACTTGAAACTTAGCAAGTTGGAGTAACTCCATTTGCAATAAATCTACTCTGTACATAACTTTCTTATTTATATAATGGAAGGAAACATTCCACATTTTGCTGGTAGTAGATGTACCACATTTACATAAAGCACCAAAATTCCTATTTAGGTGATGTTTCAGTAAAATTCATTATCTATCAGTTTAACTGATTTTGCTAATGCCAACACTTTGTGTTCTTTTAAGAGAAATCTGTAATTTGCTTCATTCAGAAGCCATACGCTCAGGAACATATTGTGAGCTAACAGTTGTTTATTTCCAGAATGACATAAATCATTTGAAAGCCCTCATTTCACTCTGTCAGTAAACATTTTATTATTTGTGAAAAGTCATTAACTAAAATGTTATTCATAATTAAAGTTTCCACACCCAGGAAATAATATTATTTGGACCTTTAAGTATGTTTATAAAATCATAGGTGTAGTTACAATTTTCTTGCTGTAATTTTTCTGAACTAGAAAATAGCTTTGGTTATCAGAGTAATTTGACACTTAAGAAATGGAGACAACTGCTATCCTGTTAAATTTACAAGCGGCTTGGTAAATTCCCATGGCAGTGCGCATGATGTGAATAAAATAATCCACCCAACTTTTGTATTTCCCTATCATCTATCACATAGATAAACCAAATTATTAGTTGCTTTCCCATAATGTCATTGCCTCTAATTTCAAAATTGTTCTCTATATATAGCAATATGAATTTAGGTCCTAGTAATTGTTACAGTAACTTCTCCATGGCAGTCATGATTAGCTATTTTCATCTTAATATCTCAATGTAAAAATCCATAGAGTGCACTCATTCATTCCACATTTCAGTCACTAATGTGAGCAGATCTTACTGTTACAGTCACTCATTGTAATTATTTAATGAACTTGTTTGGAAAATCTGTCTGTAGTCATCCACATAGCTTCTCTGTGTTAAAAGTGTTAGTAAAGCTTCAGTGACTGAGTTCTTTCAAATGCTATTTTCTGAAGATTTACTTTTTTGTAGACTTGGATGAAGACTTTGCCATGGAAAGAACATGCCACTGTTTAGAGTTCAAGTGTAGTAGCTGACTTGGTCTATTTGAACTATAAAAATAGTTATAGCAGAAGTTAATCTTCATCATTGTGTGTTTTGGCACTAAGAAATGTGAAGTAATCTCAAGTTTAAATCAATGATGTCATGTCCATCACTGAACTAGACTACATCTTCAACCAATTTCAGAGAATGAGACTTCAAAAGTGTAGCATTATGAAAGAATATCAGCAATATAACCTGGTCAGTAATGTTACATGGTGTGGTTAGCTTTTCACTGGGCAACTGTAGAATCCCTAATGATGATGAAAAGCTTCCTAATGATGCACTAAACATAAAATGTGGCTATCCATACAACCAAGTATGAGAGGAGTGCACACTACAAAAAGTATTTTGTAAGCAACTTCCTTTCCAACTGGAAAAACAGGTTGCCCAAAACTGCAGTACTAAATGCTATACTGTACAGTGCACTCATTGACACTTGAAGTGTTTGTTCCCATTTCGTGAAGTACACAAATTGTATGAGGAATGAGTCCATTTTGTAAATATTTCTATTATTCATATACAAGATATGCCTGTAAGAGTTACTGTTAAGTCAATTATAAGTTCATCAGGCAAATTTAGGAAAACTAAAATTACAAAAGGGGGTTACATACCTATACCAAGTGTTAATATGCATATTTTACAATTAAATTATGGAGTAGTCTACATACTAATGCCATGAGTTTGTTGAGGCGGGAGTGCTTGGATCAATCATAATTCCTTCCTTTTGACAAAATAGTAGCATGTTCTAATAATAGTATTTCTTTGGGTTAGTACACACAGTAACAGAACACTGCTGTTGTAAATGAGAGCAGTAACATTTGCACCAGATCTACATCCACAAAGGCGCTATCCTGCATAAATATTTTGTGATAAGTACCTAAGACAAAGAGTTACAAAACAGGACTCTGGGTTAAGTGGATATAATCTTGTGTAGGAAGGACCTCATGTCAGGACATGATGCAAGAAAACATAAAAAAGGTATTTACTTTCACAGTTATTTTTTATTTTCCATGTACCATTAAGATTAATCAAATATGTGTAATGAGATACCTGATCACAATACCATTACTTCAGACACACAAAAATTTATGAATAAACACAGGTGGTAGAACAGCCTGCCAACATATTTTAAGAGCAGTAACTGAAATTTATACAGGTAGTGAATAAGCAACATGGATTGTGAACTTCTCAGTACTGTATTGCATAGTCCAATAAAAGAACTGTGATTGTACAATTGAGAGATAGCAGAATGCAAAAACTGAATCTTACAATTCTGCAAGTGGCACCAGTTGCACACCTATTGCAGTAAACTATACATTAAATCATGATCTCAGTTTCAGATATCACTATGAGTGATTGACACTTACAATGAAAATCAAATTATGTGCATTTTATGGAAATCCCTCTTGTGAAATGTGAACAACAATATTTTAGAGTCATTGGTGAATCTAGAAAATGGAAAAAGGAAACTGAGCAGGCGAGAGAGAGAGAGAGAGAGAGAGAGAGAGAGAGAGAGAGAGTGGGAGAATGCTGGGACATAGTAGAGACAGGATAATGAGCTAATAGTTTCAGCATCTGCAGGCTATGCTAGGGCTGTGGGGGAAGTGGAGTAAAGTACAGAAGGGAAAAGGATTCTGCCAGTGGGGTAGAAAGTTATGTAGGGCTGGAGTGAGAGCAGGGAAGGTTGAGATCAGGGTGGTGGTGTGGGTGGAAAGAACCCAGTAAGTGAAGCAGTCATTGAATTCAAGCATATCATGTTGGGTGGCATACTCAGCAAGTGGGTGATTCAGCTGTCTCTTGGCCAGTTTGGCACTGGCCATTCATGTGGACACACAACTTGGCAGTGGTCATGACCATGTAGTATGACAGAAAGTGGTTGCAAATAACTTGGTAGATCACATGACTGCTTTCACATTTGCCCTTGCCTTTCAGGGGATGGGAGATGCCAGGGATAGGACTGGAGCATGTTGTATGGGTCAGGTTTTGCATCTATTACAGGATAAGCCCCATGGGACAATTGGTTCGGAGCGGGGGTGGAATAGGGCCAGACAATGCGTAAGTTGGGTAGGCAGCGGAATACGTCTGTACATGTGTGTGTGTGTGGGGGGGGGGGGGGGGGGGGTAGGAGGGGGGGGTTTCAGTTCAGGGCATGATAGGAGGTAGTTGAACCCCTGCCGTTCTCTGAATTATCGTTATTGAACCCTGGTGATGACAGAACAATTGTTATGAACTATCATTAATGCAGTGCAAGTCATCCAATCTCAGCATATTAAGAAAACTAAATTGTGTGGTTGCCTTAGTCTTAAATCAGTATTTATGTCTCCAAGAATATATATCCTTTCCTTAGACCATTTTCCAAAAAATAAGTACATTTTACTCAAGGACTGCCCAAATGCTTCAATATTAGTGTCTGGCATACAGCAAAAAAACATAGTTATGATTTTTAACATGTGCTACAACAGTGCAGCTGCTTCCATTGCATTTTTTAGGCTTGTATCATCCACATTAAGGACACTGTATTGCACAAGTACTGTAAGCCCACCAACCTGATTTGTGCAGTCTCTTCTATGATTGCTCATCTGTAGCACATAATTCTGAAGTCATAAAGTGGAAAATCTGAATGAGTTCAGGATGGTGTTTGCTCAAAAATGTACACACCACCACAATTTTGGTTTCATTTTTTCATATATTGTTTTCAAGGTCCCATTGTTGGATGATTACCAATTTCTTAAGGTCATATAAAAAAAAACTACTCAGGATAGACTATAATTATTAACAATAATTCGGTTAGTAAAAAGTGTAGTGATCTAGGACTTTGGAATAGTATATGGAATCATTTTACACATCTGCATTGGCAGTAATCCGTTTATGGGTACAAGTGCAATACTGAACATCATGGGAGATTACACAATTTTCGTAACTAATGGCTCAATCAGTTAATGAAGTAAGCCACCATGTGCATAACAATTGGAGTAACAGAAGTACAGCCTCAGAGAAGAAATCTAATAAGCATAGAGTCAAAATTTGCAATGTAAAATGTGTTTACTTCTGAACTTTATTGATAATTATCTTGTTTATTTTTTTCCACAAAATTTTAACTATGTTAATGAAAAGTAGGAATGCTAGTCTTTACAATCAGTGGTATCGTCCTTATCAAATCTATTTATTAGCTCAAAATATTTTCACTGCTATTTACTATAGTAAAATTTTTAATCAGACATAACTTTTAATTAACATGGTTTTAAATAAGACTAACTGTTTTTTTGGCTGTCGGGTACTGAGCCTACAACTGTACCAATGAAACCTGAACTAAATAACAAATGGGCAGATTTATGCCCACATCACATACAAATATTACTGAAATTCAGAACCAAAAGACACCCAGAGACAGAAAAGAGAGAAAATATTATTGGTAGCAGTTGGGGTGTAATTAGAGCCGGTGGTGGATGCCAGCTCGATATGCCGCAGTATGCCAGGACCATCCCCTATGATATGTACAGTTGTAGCTTATCTTCACTGAGCCAGTGTTATTAACACACAATGTAGTCTTCTTGCTTACACCTAACAGAATACTAAGAATACCAATTTTATTTTTTAATGACCTGACATTTATATATATGAGTAATCCAGTGTCATCACCACAAAGAGGTAAAGGTGGATTCTTAGGCAGCAGCACATCATTGTCTTCACTTTATACATGGTCTTCTGTTATAAGGACATTGCGTACATACAACAGCAGCTACCTTCTCAATTGCATTGAATCCAGATGCTCCCAGCAAAGTAATTTGCTCAGAACCACCCATAAAAAACCACTGTTCCTTTCTTGTTCTGGCAGACTCTCATTCAATGACTTCTTTGTTTTCATCCAAATTCTGTGTATTTGTTTTTTGCAATGTCCTACTAATATAACTGAACATTTGTAATACTGTCCTATGAAAGAAATTTAATTGTTTCCTTTTTCATGGATTTGTCTATGCATTTGTAGCAGTAACAGTAAATATGAAAACATGACCAAAGAATGTAATATTTAAATTTTTAGTCATTGCGTGGAATATAAACAAACAGTGATATACTGAAGTCATGTAATAATACCAGTTAGATCTTCTCAACTATTTATCATGAAATAAACTGGAACTATTTATTGTATGTGGTTGAAAGACAGTATGACATTCCCCCACTGCATTTTTTTTGTAGATTACGTACAATGTATGTCGTGCACTCATGAGATACTTGTTTGTTATCCCGTATGTGCTTTCTGAATTTACCTTGCAGTTCATTTTTATAACAAAAAGTGCACAAAATATGGCATGAACATAGACATCATGCTGCTCTACAGATCAATATGTTACATCTAGCTCCAAATAGCTTGGCAGCCACACAGCCCCAGTTGTGTCTACCTTTTTGTTACGAAGGAGTGACCATCTTAGTATGCAGTAATCTGCTGAGCAGTGTGCTTAGTACACTATCAGCAGTTGCATTAATTGTTAGTGGGGTGATTTTCTTATTAGCCACTTCAGTCAGTTATATTATTAGTCATACTGTGATGAACTGTCTGTATGATCTTTTGCAGACTCGCTAACTGTAGCTTAGGAGTTCTGCTCTTGAGTAGGCCTTGTTCATTAAACTGAATCCCCCCTACCAGACATAGCTCACACACAATGAAACCCCCACCACTTCCACTGTACCCACTCATACAATACTATCTGCACAGGTATGGGACAACACTTTACTCTTAACACTCTGCTTTTACATTCAGCTTGGCCACAAGTAACCGAACTGTCACCTAGTCACCCTAACCTAATCCTCTGTTTACACTATAGACCAGTCATCACAACAAAATTCCTATTCAATCTCGTTATGTCAGTGTTCATTTAGAGTGATAAAGTAGGTGTTTACACAACCTGAAAATCAATTTGCATAAGAATAAAGCATCTGAAATGTAGTGTTACAGAAGAATGGTGAAGATTGTATGGGTATACCGGATAACTAAATAGGTGGTACTGAATAAATTTGGTAAGAAGAGAAATTAATGGCACAACTAAAAAACGGGACTGACTGTTGGGACACATCCCGAGGCATCAAGGAATCATCAAGTCAATTTGGGATAAAAATTACAGAGGTGCGCCTAGGTCTGATTACTGTAAGCAGGTTCAAATGGGTGGAAGTTGTGCCTTATAACAAAATGTGATGGAAGCTGTGATGTATAACAAAATGTATCCAAGTTTCCTGAATAAATTAATTACAGTTGCAGCCAATCCTTTTAAGTGTGATATCCTCACGGATTTGTGCATCAGTACAAATTGTCAGGATTGCTTCTAAAGGGTATCAAATATAAATCTGTATCATTATTACTTTCCATCATTATTTTCAATTAACTATTCTCAGTTCCAATATTTACTATCAACAAACATTTGATATAATAGTCAGTCAATGTAGACCCATTATAACATGGTTCCAGCATGTTCAAGAAAGTATTAAAAAAACATCTGAACAGCCCTTGAAGGCCCAACGATACTGACTGGCTGCTGTGTCATCCTCAGCCCTTAGGCATCACCGGGTGTGGATACAGAGGGGCATGTGGTCAGCACACAACTCTCCCAGCCGTTGTCAGCTTTCGTGACCAGTGTCGCTACTTCTCAGTCAAGCAACTACTCAATAGGCCTCACAAGGGGTGAGTGCACCTTGTTTGCCAACAGCACTCGGCAGACCCGGATGGTGACGCATCCAAGTGCTAGCCGAGCCCAACAGTTCTTAACGTCGGTGATCTGACGGGAATTGGTGTTACCACTGCAGCAAGGCCACTGGCCAAAAATAATATTGGTCTCATTTTTTATTGTGTTCTGACCAAAGGAAACTGGGGCGCAACTGTCTTCCACATGTTCCTTGGTGTATTACATAACTCACAGACTTCAGCATGTTTACACAAAAAACATTAAATGCAAAATAATTTTTAATCATTATGGGCTCCAAATATTTATGTTTTTTGTGTAGTATTATCACTCCTAACAGATTTGTATGTTTGCAATATTTTTTTTATTTCAGTGTTACAAAATCACTGACTAAAAAAATTGGCTATTTAGAAATTGCTTTCCCACAAATAAAGAGTATTAGATACGTATTTCAACACAGGTAGCAGGCTGTACAGGATACTCCCTCAAGGCAAAATTCACATCCTTTGGCAGTACTTTGTCAGTGGTGTTACTAATGCAATATACCTTATGCCCTTGGTCCCTGCAAACCAAGTTGAACCTGGAATATTAGACAATGAATGCCAGTGTAATAAAATCTCAATCAATATTGTAATGTTTAATACAATTATAACTCCACATTTTGCTCATCTTTACTCTTGGTGCATTTCCTAGGCCACAACTGAATAATAAACCTGTAAAAATGTAATTGTAATGATCACATTACCGTGTGTAGATATGCTATCAACACTGTACAAATTACAGTGAGTACTGTTATTTGCTAACAAGAATAGACACTACATTAACCATTGTTGATTAGCATGTTTATGACTTTAATGCAGAATAGAAGCAAATTCTTCAGAAAATGAGGTGTTAATAAAAGAAAAATCTTTATACACACATCAGAATAACACTTTAAAACTGCATTCAAATAATGGCCACAAAGTATGAAACTCAAGAAATGTACCACGAACCATTCTTCACTTGTTGATAGGAAAAATAAAACTACCTTAAATGTGCACATCGTAAGAATTCATTTTACAAATCTTATATATTTTACTTACCATCCCATGATTGGAATACAGTCATTTTTTGAGCAGTGGCGTAACATAATCTTCTTGCCCATGTACCTTAAATAAGCCAAAAATCTGTAGCCATTCTTAAAGCACTTAATGATGTCTTCTGCTGTATTTTATGCACATTCCTCAAGCATGCAGCATCAGTATTTGGGCATAGTCTGACAGTGTTGAGACAATACTCAGTAGTTGAAGTGGATGGGGTAACATCTGTGAATGATGTTACTTCCCATGTTTAGGTGTGGGAACAGTATTTTGTTGTTTTTATAAAGTTCTGTCAAATCATATTTAAAATAAGACACCTCTTTTAAATTACATATTTCTAGTTCATTAATATACTGTAGGTGAACATGGATTTGACGTATTTACAATGAGAATCCTCACATTCATTGACGTACTTCATTGGGAATCCTATACAATTTCATTGTGAGGAGCATACGATCTGCTGAGTTGGAAGCAGCCTGGCCCCTACCGATGGAGGCTTGCCACCTACAGATCAGCCCACCACTGGCGAGCACAAGCGGAATCGTGACTGATGCAGGTCAGTGCGCAAATGAGACACGCTGACACCCCAGGTGGACATCCACAATGATCACTCTGATATGAAAGGCAAAAAGGTAAAGTTGGCCAACTGCACAACCTGAGAGGATAGAGTCAGCTCAACTTGAACAGCGAAGATTGACGAAACAGTGATAACTGGTGAAGTAATGCAATACAAAGGGTAGCTGGCACAGCAGGAAGAACTGAATCATAATATTAGCAACTTCGAAGAAGATAAAACACACCGAAGACTGAGTCATCTGTGTGACACCATGGCAGACCATTTTGGCTATCGTACTGGAAAGGAAAATATTAGTCCCAGCTAAGGCTGGAACCCAAGGAAAAAACCCCAAGGCATAACATTATTTACTTGCCATTTTCTTATAATATTTTATTTAGCTATACATGTACCACATATAAATTCATTGTTCTTGTCTTTTCTTTAGCTATATGTATTATTTGTGTGTAAAATTTGTAACAGCAATCTAAAGAAATAACTTACAGTGGGAAGATTGAACATGAGAAATTACCCACTTTTTGCAAGAAAAGGGATATAAATGTAATAAAAATAAAAGTTTTTAAAACTTATGGCTGGAAAGGGCAGTGAGCATGCTCTCAAACAGCTTGCTCCTCCCCCTGACGGAGGAGGAAGGGGAGGGGGGGAGTAAGGATGATAATGTCCTTACCTTAATTTTGTGGGGGCTTGGATAGTAATGGAGCGATTTGTGTTTGCTAATATCAATAAAAGTAAGATACAGTGTTAAGCCATGTTGTTAATGACATGCCATACCCATGGTTCTAAATTTGTGTTACTCAGGGAATATAGTTGATAGTTATTTATCTGTGTTATTTCTTTGAGATAACATTATTTTTTTAAAATAGTTAAGAATAATCAATGGACAACCTGTAGCTTGCCGCCTTTCTTATACCCCAGGCAAATTAAGAAAAATAGGGGAAATAATTTATAAGCTTTTGAAACTTTAGGAAAATAGTCATACTGGGTGTGGTGGTAAGAAACAGAAAAGTTCCCTTCCCTAGTGGGTGAGCGTCTACCTCCACCACCCCTAAATTCAACTTTTTGGCCTTCATTTTTCTGTTTTTATGAAAAACAGTTCATCTTTTGAAGACATCTATTATGACAAAAAATATTTGTAGTGAAATTCTGTTCAAAGAAGTTCATATGCATGTTTTAACCAAGATAAACACATTAGGATTACAGGAGACCACTCACTGAAAAACAGAAGTATTGAGTTATTGATAGGCACAAACAAAAGAAAGACTAGCTTTAAGATTTATCCTTTGTATTTGTATTTATTTATTTATCCTGTGGATCACATATTGTACAAAGTACACATGATATAGGACAAGTCATTTTTCTTAAAAAATATGTAGTTTGGAGAAAAAAATAGGCAATGGACTGCCATTTAAAAAAATGTACACAAAATTGTTCTTTGATGAGCTAGACTAACAAAAACAAACACTCACTCTCTCTCCATGCTGCCAGCTACGCTGACAGTGTCAGTGCTATTTTGATTCTGTGGCAGGAGAGCTGATTGAGGTGTGGTAGTGTCAACCAGGGTGGGTAGAGGGAAAGGAGGTGGGAGGGCAGGGAGATCTGGTAATGGGTAGCTAGTAGCTGGGACGGAGATGGCCAGTTTGCCAGCTAGGAATGTGGGAGGGAGGGGTGGCAGGTATATGAGCTGGCACAATTGTAGCAGCCAGTGGGAAGGGGCACTTGCTGAAAGCAATTTAGCTTGAGGGGGGGAGGGTGACAGGATGGAGGGGACAAAAATTGTTGGGTTGAGGATGTGGGGACAGCAGGTTACTGTAGGTTGAGGCCGGGATAATTTCAGAAACAGAGAATATGTTGTAAGGATAATCCTGGTCTGTGTGGTTCAGAAGAGCTGGTGGTGGAGGGGAGGATCTATATAATATGGGTTGTGAACCAGCCATTAAAATCAATCATTTTTTGTTCAGCTGCACATTGTGCCACAAGTACGGTCTACTTTCCTTTTGGCCATAGTTTGGGGGTGGCCATTCATCCTGGTGGACAGCTGGTTGATAGTCATACAATACAGAAAGCTGTGCAGTGATTGCACCAGAGCTGGTATATGATGGCTGCTTTCACAGGTAGCCCAGCCTTTGATGGTGTAGGATAAGCCAGTGACATGACTAGAGTAGTAGGTGCTAGGTGTGCGGATTAGGCATTGGTCTGCCACATGTATATGATCTCTGTAATAAGCAGATGAGAGTGGGAGTGGCACAGAGATACACTAGGATGATGTGTAGGTTGGGTGGACAATGAAACACCACTCTAGGAGGGGTGCGAAGGTTCTCGGGTAGGATGTCCTTTCAAGGCAGGAAGAGAGATAAAGCCCTGGTGACGATATGGTTCACTTGTTTCAGTCCAGAGTAATATTGGGTGATGAGGGGGCACTCCTTTTAGCTGATTCATGAGGATGGTGGGAGGATTGCAAGTGTGTGAGGATATGGCAGTGGAAATTTGTTTGTGGACAAGATTGGGGGGGGGGGGGGGGGGAATGTTGCTGTCTACGAAGACCTTTGTGAGCCCTTCAGCATACAGGGCAAGAGAGTTATCCTCAGAGCAGATATGTTGTCCACAGGTGGCTAAGCTGTATGTGGGGGAATTTTTTTTGTGTGAAAGGGATGGCAGCTGTCGAAATGTTGGTGGTTAGTGAGTTTGATGTTGACTGAGGTGTGGATGGAGCCATCAGAGAGGTGGAGGTCAACTTCCAGGAAGGTGGCACATTGTGTAGAGGAGGACCAGGTGAAGCAGATAGGAGAAATGTTATTGAGGTTCTGAAGGAATGTGGAAGGTTGCCTTGGCCCTGAGTTCAGATCATTGAATATTTGTGAAATGACTCCATAACTGTAATGTACAGGCAATTTATATTCTAAGCATTTTTATAGTAATTGTATCTCGGTCTGGGAGTCATTCATTGAATTTCTACAATAAATCCTACACTGAAAATTGGGATTTCTCTGAAGAATCTAGAAAATTGCATACTTCTTCCAAAGTGGCATCAAACTTGGTACCAAGAGTGTGGTCCCCATTTCAAACAGAGAAGGGGTTAGATGCTAATTTAGCATAGCAGTCTTTATGATAACAGTCTTCTGCAGCTACTGAACACAAAACATTGTTGATATGTTCAGCAACTTCTCAGCCAAAATCATAATTACATTTCTCTGCTTTCTCAGGCAGTGTGTGTTTCAACATTAATTGTATAATTGCCCTCAATATCTTACTGAAACTCTTGTGAATGGGGTTCAGTGATCCGGAAAAGTGCCTTCACCAGCAGCCAGATGAATGTCAAAAGATGTTGCTGAGGTCTCCCATCACAGCACTACATAGCAGGAGAGCTATCAGCCAGCCATTGACACCCTGTGGCTGCATCACGTTTACTGCAACAAATAAACTACAGTGGTACTATCTTTTTGTTGGGTCATCAGCCTACTCAGTTACAGGTATGAGATGACCGTGTAAACTTTCACACGAGAGCCTCCCCCCCGCAAAAAAAAAAAAAAAAAAAAAAAAAAAAAAAAAAAAAAAAAAAAAAAAAAAAAATATATATATATATATATATATATCCCCTCACAAAAGTCTAGACATTGCACTCACCAGCCATACACCATGAAGCGAACTGTCATAACCATATCTCAACCACATCATTTACATTTACAATAGCTATGGCTTAAGTTACACAATCAAGTCAGTGCCCCCAACTAGACATTTCCATTTCAATCACAGAAATTTTGTCATTAATATTATCTTGTTAAATACACAGAAGCAGAGTCTCTATTAAGAAGTTATTTTTCCCAAACATGTTTGCCGAAATAAGTAAATTATTGCCCAGACCATCCTAAAATGATTGATTTATTGCATCAGAAGACCTGAAATTCTCACAACCTTTGCTCCAGAAGCATAAACCAAGTAATATAGCTGTATGATGTGTTACATTATTTTAAACTGTATTCATCCAAGACAAAAAAGTGACTTCATTCTTGTACGTTTATGTCCAAACCAGTTGATGGCCTCTGACAAAGAATTTACACCATTGTACTGTGCACCTGATAAACAAACGAATTCACAGTCTTAGCAACAACCCATTTCATATTCTGCAACTCTCTCATTGTAATATTACTGGAAACTTATACAACATAACTGATTTTGCTTTTGAATAAATGTGCACAGGCACAGGTCATTGTCGTGTGGAGAGCAGTTCTTGAACCAAGATTTCAGCTGATGGAAATTGGAGTGATCTCTTCAATGACAAACTATTGCTCACTAGAAAGTGGTGCATCAACATGGAGATCTGTCTTGACAGATATTCACAGTGCAAGACACCCCACCAGTTATTGATTCTCTGCAAGCCTTCCTGCACTTCACTGCAGTCTTCCAGCTTCTCAGCCCCCATACAGACAAATAGCCTCACATAACTACTGAAGCTCCAGTTACGCAGTATTCCATTCTTTTGCAGTTACATGGAATTTTCATATTTTTTTAACCTTGTTTGACTTAAGCAGTATACTTTCCACCTTCATTTGCATTTTAAGGAAATGAAAATCCATCATCCTGGCAGAAACAGCTGTGCCACATATGGCAGCTGAAGAAAATCGGGATAGGAAAGCAGATAAATGGAAATAAAAAATAGCCATGAAATCAAACTTACTATACTTCAGTTGCCACTAAAATCTTTTTTGTATACACATTTAGTTTGGGAATAATTCTCAAACATACAGATGAACAGAAACTGTCTTGAGTGTCAATAAAGAAGAAAACTTCTACTGCAAAACCACTTTGTGTAGTGTAAGCCAACTTTTGGTCAAAGAATCTGTCAATTTAATATTAGTTTCAAATTTATGCATTGAACAAATTTCCTCTCTTTATTTTCTTTACTTATCACTAATTTAGTTTGAGGCAACATTCAGTTGGCCGCTACTCAGCCACAGATCTGATGCAAAAAGCCTTGATGAAGATTGTGTCCATCTTGATGGAGACCACATAGTAAGAGATAAGCTCTGTCCGTAAACACCTGATAGTCTGTCCTTACTACTGTGGTCAATGGTACATTAAACACTAATTTTCACACAATGGAAAATCCATTATGTAATAATGTCAATGCTATGAAAAGGGTAGTTGCTACTCACCACATGATGGAGATACTAAATATATGTTGTCTAATTGTGATGAATGCCTGTTTGGCTGAAAGCTTTGTTTGACAATCTTTGTTGTGCCTAACTGTGAATCAGCATCTCCATTATATAATGAGTAGCACCTATCCTTTCTATAATATTGTCAAACAATCTTCCTTTTTTATTGCTGTGAGATGACGGCAACCCAGGTACAGTCAGTGTGACTATTTTAAACCAGACGATTGCTTTTGTTGTTATAACCAGTGCTTGATTTGTGATAGTATACCATACTGATACAAAACCATTAAAATAATGTTTTAATACATTAATTAAAATAACAGTCCATGGTAGGTCACAGTACTGGTACTACTACTACTTCACAAATCAAGCACTGGTCATAACAGTTGCTACTTCTGCTTGTTCCATTTCTTCATCATGCCATATCCAAAATAACAAACCAAACAGCAAATCTAGAAGAACTTAAGTGTTCCTTTTCAGAGCCCATTATGTACTCACACAGACTGATCAATCTGAAGTTACAAGCAGAGGAGAGGTGATGTGTGGAAAGAATCAAAGGAAAAGAACTGAACACATGACAAATAAGAAGCTGTGTATCACTGGCTGTGTGTGTTACAATTGCCTCATTATACCTTATTCTAAACATATACACAGTGAATCTTTGCTGAGGTTTCTAGGACAGATGAATATTCAGTATGTCTTCATCACATTCACATTGCTGGACACACACACACACACACACACCACACACACACACACACACACACACACACACACACACACACAATGTAACATTATGCAACGATTCTGTAATTACTTTCTCTGGGTGGGGATGGGAGCAGGGATTGTGAACAACGCACATATAAAATGGGACAATACAACATATGTAAAAAAACATAACTCCTTTTGCAATAAACAAATTTATTTTACTGCAGTTGTTTTTACATGCCATACTAAAAAAAAAAATCACATTCATTGCAACAGTAGCTCCAACACAACAGATACAAGTGTCATCCACTTCAACAAACATTATATGACAGTGGGTTTTCACAGTGGATTGTAAACTTTCATTTTCTTAAAGTGTATCGGTGATACTACTATTGACAGTGCCATAACATTAATATATTAACAGACACATTAACTTGGTACAGATGGTAAAATATAAAATAATGATCTTCGGTATATGCCATGGCCTATCCTTAGTAACCATCCCAAAAAATATAGGGTAGTGGCAGAGAACGTTTGGTTGTACAATCCTGTAGTTTTGCTGTGGTACTGGATTTGTGATGTGTTTCTGAAAATAAATCAAAGGTACACCAAATGAATTATGAAATACTTTTTGACAGAGCCTGGCAGTATAGAAAAGGTCAAACATAAGTAGAATATCATCACTACATGTCAAATTAGAAAAGTATTAAGTATGTAGTGATTGGTAACATGAATTTTGTATGTAGAGTACACCACTCTGTCACCAATTAGATATAAATCAACATCTAATGAAGTACCCATGAGTAAAATCTTCTACATCTGAACAAATAATAAGGTATCAAATGCTGAAGCACACATCCAGCTAATCTGATCACATATTGCATCAAACTGTAAGTGATAAGCTGGAGATAGACACTAGTATGTAAAGCACCTTTACAATATATAGGCCTACATTTACTAATGAGGCATGACATAAATAAACAATCACAATTTGCACTCGCTGGCAATAATAACATCACTGCAAATCAAGTATTCACCCAAAAATAAAGCACAAAAAATCCTCAAAATTTAACCAAAAAAATTACAAAAATGAAACTATTGGTGTTGTAAATTTCACATGACCTATATATCTCTAATGTAGATCTCAATACCAGTAACCCATACAGAACCAAAAACTCAACACAATTTTCACTTGACCTACATAGCTCCAACAAAGCCCTCAATACCACGAACCAACCACTCTAAAACATGGTGTTGCAAATTTCACTTCACCCTCTTACCTCAAACAAAGCCCTAGATACGACACTTTCACTTACTCTATCTAAACCAAAGTTGTCAGTACAACAAATCAAACCATGTTCACATGACTAACAGAACTGTATCCTAAACAATGATAGTACATCAGTACACATGATACCTAGCAATAACATTCCAACAATTACTTAAGGGTCATTCCATGCCAAGTGGTCTAAACCTTCCCACCATCATGTCTCCAATTTTCTTCAAATTTTATCTGTAGCACTAGTCAAGTGCTAAATTAAGTTTCTCAAGATTTCAAGCCTCTAGCTGCAATACTTGCTGATCTACACCCCCTTGTCTGAAGGGTAGTAAGTTCGCATGCGCGCGACATCAGACAAAATGCCATTTTTGGGGTCTCATAAAATTGAAACCAATTCATAAGAATGGTTAGTAAGATGAGACCCTGTACAGTTTTTTGTGCTGATTCAAACGAAATTAATTATAAGATTACTGATGCAAAATCCGGTCAAACAAGTCGACTCAAAGTGTACCCCTAATTCTGTCGTGACTTAATGCGACAAATTTTGACCAATATTCAGACTGCAATAATTTCCTTGCAGATAAAGATATGGACTTGAACTTTTTACCAAGTCTTATCTTTGTGCTGGACATAATACAGCTGGATTTCCAACTACCCAGGCTTTATAGTCGCCTTGCAAAATCTCTTCAAATTTGGCAGTGTCAGCGCAAATGGCTTTATTTACCAAAGTTCAAAGCCCATTACTACAAAATAGTCAGCCTGGATTTAATTGTGAATAGTATCATCTGAAAGAGAAACTCTTGCTCTACAAGATGGATATATTTTTCTTTTGCAACGCTTCCATTAAGTGCTTATTTACTCAGGTCAAAGTATCTTATATTTTGTGTGCGCAGTGCCCTGCGTTGGTCCATGATGGCTGAGCCATTACTGGTTATCACAATAAAACCAGCATCCCCATCGCCATAGGGGCCACGCCCGATAGCCATGCAGTAACAGCCACGGGTGGGTATCTTTACTGCAGGTTCCCAAGCCTGATTACAGGGTGTCTTTACCACAGGAACCCAAGCCTGATTGTGGGTTTCTTTATGCAGGTTCCCAAGCCTGTCTTCCTCAGTTACTTCATCATTCTGGAAGCATCGTTGATTTGCAAGAGAATGCTTTCAGGAAAACTGTATTGCCGACCAGATGATGTCACTGATGGAGCTGGAATAACACCAATGATAAGTTGTTCTGGAATCCAGCAAGTATCACGTCTTAAGGGCCAATAAAATGAACTTGCAGGACCATGAGGATGCATAAAGCTTATGAAAGCATCTTTCTGTTCGACTGAGATTTCAACGATGTTTCCAATCCACCATTTCTTTTCATAAATGCAAGCAACATACTGCCCAGGCTGAAGATCCATGACTTGAACTACTACTTCAGCAGCACTAATTTTGGCCAAAAAAGATGTCGCATCATTAGAAACTCTACTGACCTTAATTGTCGTCATATCAATGGGCAAAAAATGGTGGTTTTCTCTTGTGCCAGCTAGAGTGTGCCCTTGCAGGAATCTTTCTTCTTGAGAAGCTTTTTCTTCTTCAACTTCCTCTTTGCTGATGAAAAAGAATTTGATTCCATTGATATTATCATTGCAGAAGTTGAAAAGATCTTTGGGTGTTAGAATCTGGTTTTCATATGGACGTTGCAAACTTGCTCTTGCTGCCAACCGTTTTGTTGTGCCTCCAATGCCATCACAAGGCGACTTTCCATGGCTTGTTCCAAAGAAATTCCATTCTGCTGTTATTTCAAAATCTTCTTTGTGATAGCATAAGTTGAGAAAATTCTTGAAATTCTTATATTGTGCAGCTGAACCATCACTGAAGTAGTGGATGTGGCTTATTTTGGAAAATTGCATCTTCAGGTAATTGATTACTTTTCCAATGTAAACATGGACAGTAATCGTATCGTGTCGAAGGCAGTCACTAATAACACAAAGATTCACACATTGCACCTCTTCGTTTTCACAGTAGTAGACTACAAATGGATGAACTGTTGCTTGACTGTTTTCCCAGTGAAAGCCTTGCACTGCATCTTGAACAATAAATGAATAGTTTTCAGCAAAATCCATTAGTATTATGAATTCGCCTTCTTTCAAATCAGTTTTGAGAGCTTTCAGGTGCTGGCTTTGATGCTTGGCAATGTAGTGATGACAAGACAGGTTCCAAATTTTTGCTGCAATATCTTCAACATACTCTTCTGTTGAAAGCTGCTTTGTTTCTAAAGTATCCCTGTCGGTATGAATCCATTGTTTGTACTCAATCAGTTCTTCAGGGTCATTATCTTCAAAATATGTTGCAATAACTGCTTCTACACCTTCTGGACCAGGGCAGTTTTCACAACGATGAAGCATACAATCCTTGTTTTCCAAGCTGCAAACAGCTTTGCTAAGAATTTCCTTGTAGTCTTCATTGATTGATGCACCAGTGAGCATAAGCTTGACATTTTGGTGTATTGTACAGACACAAACTGAGTGCATTCCAGCAGAGCCAACTGTAACACACCATTTTGGTCTAAGCTCGCAAAACTTTGAGAAGCCAATTTCTGGTCCATTTTGCTTCTGATAAGACACGTACATTTCCTTCAAATTGCAAAGCAACAACCGCTTTTGCTTGTACACCTTTGTTCCTGAAATTCTCACAGGCACACAGTCTTTCTTCCCTGGACAAAGTCTGCTGAATTCGTCATCTTGAAAAAAGTCATGTACTTTCTGGACAACTTCATCTGAAAGCTTCCTTCCTTGCCGATTTGCTGGAAAAGCTAGAACACCTTGCTCATTCTTCAGTTTTCTCGCTTGCTTTACCATTCTTTCTGATACATTAAATGCTGTTGTCGTATCTTTAATTGTCCAGCTTCTTGGAACCAAGGTCAATATTTGAACTTTTGTCCTACGATTTGACACTTTACATTTTTCTTTCAACTCTTCTATAAGATTATCAAGATCTGCACAATTATTGCATGGGCGACTTTTACTTGAACTTGGCTGTTCATCGTAATTGATTCCTACAGCAGCAGCAATTTGATTCCCAATTAAACTTTGTGCATCCAAGATCTTTCTTTTTGCATAGCTTTGCTTATCTCTTTTACTTAGTTGTCTTCTTTTCAATGGTGAAGCACCAATAAATGATAAACTTTTGTTGATGGCTGGTTCAGTTTCATCCGTTGTGAAATCTTGTTCAGATTGGGTTGATAGTGATGATGAATCTTCTAGCTTTTGGTTCAGTGCCGACATGCAGCGAGGGCAAAGCTTCTGACCAGGTTTTATATCAATCACTTCTTTTTTCTTTAACAGGCAAAGTTTGGCAGCTGTTTCATTATCAAGCAGTCTAAGTCCAGCTTTTACATTGTGATTCCTCTTCTTGAATGGATTGCAACATTTCTTTTGCATCGCTTGATATTCATGTAGGAAGAGGGCTTCATGGTGGAAGCAAATGATGGAATTTTCGTCAAGTTTGGCTTCTGAACGCGAAACAAGCAATTTCTGGTCACATTCTGTGAAATCACTAAACGCTTTGAATCCAGTCTTCTTAGCATAGAAGATAACATGGCACTTCGATGCAGCAGCATCTTTTCCAATTGAACAGGGGGCCAACGATTCTTCTTCTTCATTAACTTCTGACATCTCTCACTGGCCAATCACTGAATAAAACACGAATGAAATATCCAATTATATCAGTAATTCTAAGCGACTATTAAGATTCAAATTCCTAGAAATGAAGAAAAATTAGTGCATCGCGCATACAAAATATAACAACTTTGATGTGAGTTAATGAGTACTTAATGGTCGCGTTGCAAAAAAAACAAATGTCAGTCTTGTAGAGCAAGAGTTTCTCTTTTAGGTGATACTATTCACAAGCAGATTCAGGCCAACTATTTTTTAGTAATTGGCTTGAAACTTTGGTAAATTTTACCGTTTGTGCTGACACTGCCTAATTTGAAGAGATACTGCAGGGCGACCATATGGCCTGGATCATTGCAAATCCGGCTGCATTATGTCTAGCACAAGCATGAAGCTTGGCCAAAAGTTCAAGTCCATATCTTCAACTGCAAGGAAATCATTGCAGTCTTAATATTGGTCAAAATTTGTCGCGTTGTGTCACGACAAATTTTGAAGTATACTTTGAGTCGAGTTATTTGACCGGGGTTTGCATGAGTAATGTTATACATAATTTCGTTGGAATCAGCAAAAAAAACTGTACAGGGTCGCATCTTACTAACCATTCTTATGAATTAGTTTCGATTTTATTAGACTCCAAATATGACATTTTTTTTATGTTGCATGCACACGGACTAAGTACACTTCAGACAAGGGGGTCTAGATCAGCAGCTATTGCAGCTAGAGGCCTGAAATCTTGGGAAACTTACTTCAACACTTGACTAAAGCTACAGTTAAAATTTGACGAAAATTGGAGACCATGATGGTGGGAACTTTTTTCAGTTTTAGACCACTTGGTGTGGAATGACCCTTAAGACTAACAAGGAAATCCCGAAATTTCATGAAAACTTTCACCACCACCAATTTCAATATATACAAACAACTTCGCCCATTGCAACAAGCAATGAGCTACTCATAAATATCTGTATCTTCTTCACCACAGAAGGGAAAAAAACAAAAAGAAATTAAATCTCTGACCACAAGAAACACATGGCACTATTATTTCCAAACATAAACATGAATCCATCAGCTCAAATATGCAAATTCAAAGTAACTCACCAGAAAGCCAGCACAAATTCTTTCAGTACCACCATGAAACATTCAATTCATGTCAAAGTCAAACTACTCACTAACAAACATACAGCACAATAGAAAGCCACCAAATACTACACACACACACACACACACACACACACACACACACACACACACACACACACACACACACACAAAAAAAAACCTCAAGGCTCACCATGACATTACAGGTCAAAGCAGATGGGTGTAGCATCAGCACTTGACCTTGTGCGAATAACCTCAAGTAGGAAACAGGGATGAGGTAATGACTGCCAATTGGCAAGAAAACAGGACTAAATTATTAAGAATGAAACTTACAGTTGGAACATTTGTTCAGAGTTCGCATCTTTTTGGTACAACCCAAAAAGGCCAGCACTGCCTGCTTTGCACTTAGGATATCTTTCTCACTGTACTGGCCCACAAACAGAATACTTTTATTCAATCTATCCTACAGCATTTTCTTTCCAAGCAGCGCAGCTAAGATCTAAAAATTGTCCATTCT
This sequence comes from Schistocerca piceifrons, assembly GCF_021461385.2. Taxonomy (NCBI): domain Eukaryota; kingdom Metazoa; phylum Arthropoda; class Insecta; order Orthoptera; family Acrididae; genus Schistocerca; species Schistocerca piceifrons. Next base: position 845,144,131 of record NC_060138.1, read on the forward strand.
AACACTTACATTCTAAACCATTTACCCCTAATGGTCCTTATGATTAATAATGAAGAGTGAATTTACTAGACACTGATTTGATTTAAGAATTTTCTGAATGTCAGGCGAGACATTCACATGAACCCTTACCTGCTATTTCAGCATCTTATTTTGCGAATGCGAATTTCCCACAGTATCTCCAGTTTTGCTGCATTTCTCTTCCTGTTTTTAGCGAGTTTCATCGCTATATACTTCAGTGACTAAAAATAAAGTCCAACAACTCCATTAATTAACATCCCAACATGTTTAAACGAGAGTTACATTTGAAGAAGCCTTCCAACAGCCACTACAACAGTACTACGTTGCATACAATACAGCTATGGAGCTAAATTTGCCGTTTATAAGGTTCATGAGTACAACACAACACGTGCAGCCTGAGTACATACGCCACAGTATTAAATAATCATATACATTTATATTCTATGGGAAAATACGATACTAGCCACAATCATTTTAACCTATCAGTTTTTTTTGCCTCCAACAATGCGAATGTATATTACGTTTCCTGCTTTCTCTCCAACAATTTTGCGTTCCGTTTTTTGTCTCTTAGAATTCACAATACCACAAAGCCTATAACTGAGTTACTACAACAGTTCCATGCGGCATCTACCTCCTGGACGAAAACAATAACCACAGATCTTTCTACCCGCCAAAAATTTCGTCTTCGAAGATAATACTCTCAGTGCTTTCGACTGGATGTGGTAACTACTGTGAACTACGTCACTCCCCGTGTTTCGCTGTCGCTAGAGTCCAGTGCGTCGTAAGCATAATGTTTGTTTGCATCCATTTCCCACGTAATTTCCGAATTATTTGAGTTATTTTCTTGCCTCCAAGGGTTTTTGTAGTATCATAAGGTATATATGCATCTAAAAATGATTCTAAAATAAGCCCAAGTACGGACAAAAACCATTAATAGAGTGGCTAGCTGCAACACATTCGTGAAGAAACGCTTGTGACATTGGACAGAATTGCAGCTTACCACATTGATATCAAAAGAATATAAACACATAGTTCCACATGTAAGAAGCACTGACATGTACCTCTACATGCAAAAGCGATCGAGAGCTTGTTTAACGTTCTGTAGGCCTACTGTGTTTTTCATTGTCGCCTGTTGCCACAAGTACGACCTTCATCTTTTTATTATTCCAAGTGGGACAAGCAATTGCCAAATAGTTTGGGAAATATGCTGAAAACATTATAATGAGCTGATTACATTACATTTCACAAAAAACCAAATGTTTGAATAATTTTCAAACAAACTGTCAGTGAACAAGGTGCTAACAACATAAGGTCATCACACGAAAGAAGCAAGGAAAATTAAGTGATTAACAACAGAAGTGAATGAAATACATACCAATGAAATCAGCAGCCAAATGAGCCAACTTCTTCAGTTTCTTATTTGCTTTCTTGTTGTTAGAAACTAAGTCTTGATTCCAATATTTGAGCCAGTAAACGAGTCTCACTTTAACAAATATCTTGATCGACAGCAGGTTAGCTTCTTCACAACATCCAGGAGGAAAACTTGGGATAGCCATCAACAAGTCCACATATAATTCACCATAGTTTTTCTTGTGAAAATGTTCATCAAAAACTTAAGCCATCTGATTTTCACAATCCCTCAAAAATAAACAAACATTTTCACTGCAAATAACCAAGCTTCCAAATTTGTCTTCATAACTTTTGAAATGGCAATAAAAACTATCAAATCTTTGTGGAAGTTTCCTCTTCATCGTCAGTTGAGGTGGCTTATTTGGAATTTCAAACAGTGTGGGTACTGCATTCCACACGAGTTTGTTATTGTCTGCGTTCATGAACTGGTTTTGTTCGAAATGTAGCGAACAAAACCTAATATTATTATACAGGTAAACTAGGTCTTTCTTCATAAGGTCTTCTTGTCTGCTATTAACTAGCCATTATCTGCTCCTAAAACGAAACGTACATCATTTACACACGTATTTAGTTTGCAAGTGAGTCCTGACGATAGAGTTTAGTAATATGATGGTATATACCTCTCAGGATCATTAGGAAACCTAAAAAAAGACAGCTGTGGTGTCTTCTTCCTGTTGTTGCTGAAATTTATTGCGCTACAAACGCTCCCGATGGTAAAAACCATTGTATAAATCAAAATAAACAATCACTATTCGCTTTCACGATCGCGCCGAACTCACAGTTTAACTTACCGGCCGCTTGGGGCGCCCTTGGTGCGGTAGGCAACAAAATCGAGGCCAAGTGTCACGACTGTTATGTTACGTTAGACTGTGGTAGTATACCGTTCAGTGTGTCATCGCTGTAAACAAAATCGGGATGCTGCTCCGCGACAGTCGTGCGTTCGATATATATCGTTTCCGAAAGACGAAAACCGAATTTCGGAAACCGTTTTACGCTGTCGTGTTTACCACAGTCTAACATAACAGTCGCGACACTTCGCCTATATTTTGTTGCTACAGCGCCAACAGCGCCCCAAGCGGCCGGTAGTTTGAACTGTGAGTTCGGCGCGATCGTGAAAGCGAATAGTGATTGTTTATTTTGATTTATACAATGGTTTTTACCATCGGGAACGTTTGTAGCGCAATAAATTTCAGCAACAACAGGAAGAAGACACCACAGCTATCTCTCTTTAGGTTTCCTAAGGATCCTGGGAGGTATATACCAGCATGTTACTAAACTGTATCGTCAGGATTCACTTGCGAACTATATGTGTATAAATGATGAATGTTTCGTTTTAGGAGCAGAAAATGGCTAGTTAATAGCAGAGGAGAAGACCTTATAAAGAAAGACCCACTTTACCTGTATAATAATATTAGCTTTTGTTCGCTACATTTCGAACAAAACCGGTTCATGAACGCAGACAATAACAAACTCGTTTGGAATGCAGTACCCACACTGCCTGACATTCCCCTCAGCTGACGATGAAGAAACTGCCACAAAGATTCGACAGTCAATCTAAAGCCGTAAAACAGTCCTATGACACAGAAGCAGCCAGTTCGACTCTCCATGTATCAGTGCCAGATTCGTGTGAATCATCAACACAGACCTGCTTTGACGATTAAGTGGTTAAATTAAGTGTAGCTGTTCGTGTCTTACAAAAGCGTGTCAAGTGTCAGAATGCCCAGAAGCGAAACTATTACGGGACAAGGAAAGTGCCTACAGACAGATTGTTTGAAAATTATTCAAATATTTGGTTTTTCGTGAAATGTAATGTAATCAGCTCATAATAGTGTTTTCAGCATATGTCTCCCACTATTTGGCAGTTGCTTGTCCCACTCAGAATAATATAAAGATGAAGGTCGTACTTGTGGCAACAGGAGACAATGACAACCACAGTAAGCCTACAGAACGATAAACGAGTTGTCGATCGCTTTCGCATGTAGAGGTACGTGTCTGTGCTTCTTACATGTGAATCTGTGTGTTTATATTCTTTTGATATCGACGTGGTAAGCTGCAATTCTGTCCAATGTCACAAGTGTTTCTTCACGAATGTGTTGTAGCTTGCCACTCTATTCATGGTTTTTGTCCATACTTGCGCATATTTTAGAATCATTTTTAGAAACGTATATGCCTTCTGATACCACACAAACTCTTGGAGGCAAGAAAATAACTCGAATAAATCGGAAATTACGTAGGAAATGGATGCAAACAAACATTATGCTAACGACGCGTCTGACGTTCACCTTACCCGCCGCTTGGAGCGCTAGTGTCACTCTATCTGTCAAACGGCAACAACTTTTACAGCAGTGAGTGTCGCGACTGTTATGTTAGACTGTGGTGTTTACTTAAGGTATGAAGTGGATTTGTTACCTCAGTTAAATATGGCACCTGGGAAACAGCTTTTATTGTTTAAGATTTAGTCAGTCAAATCGCTATTTCTCTTCAATTGGAGGAGATATAAACGGGTTCAGTCTAATTTTTTTATTTATCCTTCACTGTGCAAAAAGTGGGGACTAGTGTAGCAGGGGATACAACCCGTCGGCTTTGGACAATGTCACAAGTGGCCAATCGAGAAGCGATTCTTCTTAGTGTTGTAGCTCCCTTCAGTGGCTGATAAGTGTTTTTTTGGCTTTAAAAAAAAATCTCACGAGATAGAATAAACAGATCCACTTTATTAAGCAATCAGTAAAAAAACGAAACTGAAACATAACAGCAAAAGCGAAAATGGTAAACTGTTCTCTGGCGACTTGTGACGTCATTGTCCAAAGCCGACGGGTTGTATCCCCTGCTACACTAGACCCAAAAAGTGTCTCCGTGCATATTAGCCGAAAATTTTTGAAAACAAGACGAAACGTGACAAAGTACGTTTAAAAACGGTTCTGTTTACATGCAAGCGAAAACTGATTGCAGCATTGGAAAACTGGTAAGTAGAAGCTCATTTGCAGAATCGATTTCGAAGTGTTTACATTATCACTCAGAAGGGGTGTTGGGAAATCGGTTTACGAAATCAGGTTTCTGGAACCCATGCAAATGAGGCAAATAAAAAGGTTTTTTAAACGTGACATGTTAGTGTGTAGCTGTCCCTGCATTCTCACATCAAAGATTTTCCATTATATGTTGCCGACATATATGTCTCTTTAGTTTCCCCACAGTCTAATATAATGTTAGACTCTGGTTTCCCTACAGATTCATACCTATGGAAACCTCTCTAATCGGTCTACTGTGATATCTGTACAGCCGTAAGAGATAATACTCTTAGGCGAGAGTAGCGTGACGTACAGGACCGAGGAGAGTAATAGGTGTTCTGACCATCTGATTGAAGTCAGATGTGTAAGGAAGAACTTACGTTTGTGTATGAGTATCAGACACGTAGACTACATTTTTTTCTGTTGTCAAGAACTGTGCATATCATGATCTATAGTATATTTAAAAGTGATTGTGTTGTAGTTCTGGTGAAAAAGTGAACGTAAATAATGGGTGCTTTGTTTGGTAAAAGTAAAAAACATGTGAGTCGGGTAACGGAGCAGGACAAAGCTATATTGCAGTTAAAACAACAACGAGATAAACTGAAACAGTATCAGAAGAGAGTAGAGTCTATGTTGGAGAAAGATAGACTACTTGCACGGAAACTATTGCAAGACGGTAAAAAGGAACGTGCTAAGCTCATATTACGGAAGAAAAAGTTTCAAGAACAGCTTCTCGAAAAAACAGACGGGCAATTGGAAAACCTTCAGAGGCTTGTCCATGATTTGGAGTTCGCACAGATAGAGATACAGGTATTAGATGGACTTAGAGCCGGCAACGAGGCGCTGAAAAAAGTACACGACGTTATCAGCGTTGATGAGGTTGAACGAATTCTTGAAGAAACTCGTGAAGGGGTCGAAAAGCAGCGAGAGATTGACGAACTGTTGAGTGGCGCATTGTCTGCTGACGACGAAGAGTCTGTAGAAGCAGAACTAGAAGAAATAATAAAGGAAGCTCTTCCAGATGTACCCGAACCCGAGGATGAAGAGCTAGAATTACCTGAGGTTCCTACAGATGAAGTAGAAAGAAGGAAGGAGAAAGCAAGAGCCCAGAAGGTAGCCATCGAAGTGGCACAGTAATATCATGAAGTTAGTAAAATTTATTGTACTGTAGAATTATTTTCTGTTAAGTGGAGTTTGTTAATAGTTAGTATATAAGTGGAACAAATGATTTGTAACTTTATCATTGAATGATGATTCTTTAGCTACAGATTCGATAAGTCATCAAAGTTTTGACGGCGATTTGTTGTAGGCAATATAAAACTAGAGGCGTCTAAAAGTCTTAAGTTGTTTTATTTAGAATACATTACAGCATCATTACTTTACGATGTAGTTAATTTGAGAAGAAGCGTTATAATGTGTGTTTCGCAAAAACCGTCACTATACAGCTCGTCTGCCGTTTGTATTGTATTTCATTTAACATAATTGCCCTGCGCAAAGGTTTACATATTTAGGCTTTGTAGACTAGGAGCTGGATCACTTTCGTAACATATGTGGAAGACCCTAAATCTTGTTTAGCATCATTTATATATTGTCACGTTCCCTTATATTATATGCAGTACTGACAGTGGCAAGTAATGTTATTAGTTACCACATGTATCGAATTCAGTTAGCCTATTGCATTAACTGACGGGAGAAGCGTTTTGAAGTCGTCGTCAGTTTTACTTTTGCTCAGTTCCTCGAAGCAGATATTAGCTACAGTGGGGGCTGGAATATAGAATAAGTGCCGTCAATGTTTCATCACTCAAAATTCTTTATTGATCAGTGCAGTTGAGGGGTGTATGTTAGTTCAGATTTGTAATATTTAGTGCATTAGTATAGTACAAAATTCAGTTAAGAAAAATGGAAATGATTATAGTAAGGAACAAAACTCATAGGCTTCAGGTCTTCTTTTATTCATTGAACAGTATTTACCTACTAAAGCGGGTAATATTATTTACTACTTGTCACCAGTAGACAAGTCAGGATTGTGCGCCTCCTTAATATAAATATTGGGCATTGTTTCCACCTTTGTAATTAGAGCGATAATTTTCCTTTCCAGTATCATAATGCTGATCCATTCTCTCTCTTTGTTCCAGAGTGTGCAACGATTGCAAGACCGGTGTGATTAACAAGATTTTCGTTATGTTACTCGTGAACTTTTATACGTATTTCTGTTCTATTGGAAGAGAATAGTAAAGTTAATGCGACAGACAAGAGTTTTGTCGTACTGTTGTCCATAGCTTCATCTTAAAGTGTGTATAGGCCTAGCACATATAGTGCCACTTGTTTTTTCCAGAGTTTATTCTGGCATGTGCTGTGATAATAATGTAAGGTGATAATGTAGGTTTCTATAATAATGGCCTGTGTCAATTTGTTGAATGTTATTGCTGCTTTCTCATCCATTTTTCCCCCTATGTATGCTGGATGCTTCTCAAACTTTTAATACTGTAATACTCAAACTGCAGCATTGTTGGCATAAAAATATTTTATTCATCACAAAGTGCCTCTGTGACACATTATTGTGAAGGCCTCTGGTTACTACATTTATTTAAACCAGTGTAAATACTTTTGGATTAGAGACCACTCACTGAAAAGCAGAAGTGTTAGTTGTTGGTACACACAAAAGGAACAAAAACTTGATGGCTTTTGGAATGAGGGTAGTGTCAGGTAGGGTGGGTAGAGGGAGGCTGGAGGCAGGGAGAGGATGGGGTGTGGGAGGCTAGCAGCTCAGAGGGAGACAGCTGATTAGCTAACAAGAAATGTGGGAGCAAGGATTGGCGTATGTACATACAAGGCATGCAGCGCATTGTTGTTGGAGCCGGTGGATAGTGGCGCACGCTGGGGATGACATGGGGAGGGGGTGACAGGACGGAGGAAGGGAAAACTATCTGGTGGAGATCACAGCGGTAGTGGGTTACCAGAGATAGAGGTCAGAATGATTATGGGAGTGAAAGCTGTGTTGTAAAGAAAACTCCTAAGTTCAGAGAAAGATCCTCCATGGCCCGGGTTATGAAGCAGTCATGAGCATTTTGTTTCAGCTGCATTTTGTGTCACCGAGTGGTAAACTTTGTTCTTGGGACCAGTTTGATGGCGGCCATTCATCATCATAGATGACTAATTGGTAGTCATATTGACATTAAAAGCTGTGCAGTGTTTTCAACAGAGTTCTCTCTCATGTGGCAGGAGAAAACTGACAGGCTGGAGTGGGAGGTGCTGGGTGGGTTGATTAGGCGGGTCCTGCACAGTGAAAGTGGCATAGTATGCATTAGGGTAATGGAACAGCATTTTAGAGTGGGAAGGATGTTGGGTACGACATTCTTCATTTCCGGTCATGATGAGTGATACTGAAAGCCCTGGTGAAGGTTAAGGTTCAGTTCCCACACCCCCTACCCAACAGTTTGCCCTTTCTCTGTCCGGTCACTCACTCCCAGTTCATGTCACTTTCAACATACACTGCTCCCCATTGTCTCTGACAACTGCGCATCACAAGCCCAGCCTGTGTACTTGCCACCACCCACACCCCCTCTCACATTACTTGCCAGCAAAATCAAACTGGCTGCCTCTGTCCGATCTGCTAGCATTCCACTTCAGATCCCGCTCCTGCCTCTGGTCTGTCTCTACCTACCCCTTCCACAACCTAGTTCTCTCTCTCTCTCTCTCTCTCTCTCTCTCTCTCTCTCTCTCTCTCTGTGTGTGTGTGTGTGTGTGTGTGTGTGTGTGTGTGTGTGTGTGTGTGTGTGTGTGTGTTGGGGGGGGGGGGGGGGGGAGCTAGCAAGTACTCATTCTTTTTGTCGTGACTGTCAACATCTCTGCTTTTCAGTGAGTGGTCTCATTTAATCCAAAAGTGTTTCCATTCTACCAGACCTTTCCTACAATGCTTGTTTGAAGCCATTTGTGAATAAGGATAAAATACTATTTTAACTCTGTTAGCCAAAAGTTGTATTATTTTGAAGAGTTTGTTGCAGCTTAGACAAATAAGAGATCAACATTATTTTTGTATGTCTATTTGATAGTGAAAAGTGTCCTAAGATGTACAAGCAGGCAAATTTAAAAATTTCATTCTGCATCATTATTACTACTTAATAACAGCAAATGTAATTTATTCAGAATTTTTCCACTTGTTGGATATTTGCTTATTTATTTTACTGCTTCCTTTTTATCCAGTGTGTAAAATAGAAAATACAATACACAAATATTCAATTTTAATAAAAATATACCGTGTAATATTTTAATTTTTTTAATTGTAAAACCTAATGTTAATTCCTTGTTTAATAGTACAGAAAAATCAAATGACTGCACACCTTAAATGACATTCTTACGGCCTGAACAGCTGACTTCAGAAGTGTCTCTTGAAACTATTTTCATGGGGAAACCTGTGAGACACTGTCTTGTACCTTTCCTTCCTTCTAGCATGGCTGTGAAGGAATAGTGTGTGCAATGTGTTTCAGTTTGTTCTTTCATTGTCTTCACTGTATCTGCCAGGCAAATGCTATTTATTTGTTTGTAGATTTAAGTTTTAGTATGAATATTTGATGTTACTGTTCGGTGAGTAAGTGTGATCAATAATATAGTTAATGTCATGTATATTTAGCGTAAGTTGCTAGCTCATCACTAAATGTATGCCCAAATGTTACAGTGGCTTATTTAGCCACTGAGATGAATCTATCCAGCAGCAGCTACAAAAACATAAAGAAGCAATCAAAAAATCCAACATCAATTTACATTTATGAAAATATACTGGAAAAAAGGTTAAATTTTATTGCAGTGTGTCAGAAGATCTGCTTGATTATTTGGAACTGAGATGTTAGGAAATACACTAATGGCTTTAAAGTCACAGTTTGCTATTCCTTTGTTTTGTGCAGTCAGTGCTATACCAATTTCCCATTTCATATTTTTTGGAGTAGATATTCTGACAGAATGAACTCGCTTGATATGTTAATTTACTTGTTGCATATAAATACATACTGCTCTTGCTGTTGAAACAAAAACATACCATTATATCAATGACTGTACAGATTGCTGTTTTACCACCATAACTTGCTTTTATAGTGTTAGTCATTTCCAACAAACAGAAGTTAGAGCATGGCTGGCCCCTTAAAGTTTTATCAATTTCAGCTGTTTCTTGAAATTTATATAAATTAAGTGTTAAACACTCACCAAGAAGGATAACGGTACTCTGGATAATAAATATCCATTTGATTTAAAAATGGGAGCTTTCCCACAAGTATGGAACAGCTTAGAAGACTGAAGATTTACAATTTTAATCTTAAATTAGCATGTTTACTTGATAGTTGAACAGCTTCAAAAATGTTCTGCTGTATTTGTGTTTTGATCAGTTTGTTTTTTTCACAATTGTGTGTTAATTTTGCTTCACTTGACATCGTTATTTTTTAATACTTCAATATGATAGCACTCAAAGACTTGCTGCTGACAACTTCTGTCGAAGTGATCAAATTATTAGTCTTACTAATGTGCGTTTGGAGTGGGTGGCTACTTGTTACTCTAATAGTCTATCTCGTTTATAAGTTACTGTTTCAATTTTTCTGACAGTAGTAATCTTTTAAGGTGCATAGCATTGACGAACTATTTGTTATGCAGCTTGAATCCTGTTTTGATTCTATATCTACACATATACTCGGTGAACCATTGTGATAGTGTCAAGTAAAGGTAGTGAAAAAGAAAGTCCGTCAGTTTCATTATTATGTGATTGTTCCATATGTAATATGCTCTGAAAGGTAGTAAGGGATATTTTATGCACAGAATGGAAGTTTTGGTATCCTGATAAATGTGTGAAAATAAATCTGATTCATAGATTATGGAGATGAGAGGCAGTGCCTTACAATTGTTGAGTGTTTAGTTGAAAACAATTTAGAGGACTCCCTAACACTGTAGGAAAAAGAAATTAATACAGTAAAAGATCTAGCAGAAGTACATTCTGAACACTCTTGAAGCACAAAACAGACACAAAAATTATCTGCTGAGTACTTAGTTCTAAACAATCTCGAAGTCCTGGTGTCACATGAATAGTCAATGTACTAAAAGAAGATTTGAAATAAGAAGACCACATGAAGAAATATTTTGTAGTAAACAGATAACTGACTTCAGCAGAAAGTGATAAACACATAATCTGTTTGTGTTCTTGTGATTCAAGTGGAGTTAGGAATGCTGATAATAAGTCCACTATTGTGAAAAAGGATCATGATTCTATTGCTTCAAACAAGACGTTTGGGAATAATGTATCAGCTGAAACCCATTATCACATCAAAATGATGCAAGAGCGGGTCACAAACTCTGTTACCTATCATTAAATCCCAGGACAAAGTGGAAGTATGTATGAAATTTCACAGCAAGCAAAAATCATGTCGGGTGACAGCTAATGCCGCATTGTATCCATATTTCGAAATGAACATGCTCACATTGAATGTTTAGGTTATGTTTGCCCCCAAGCCAATAATTTTCTTCCTGAAAAAATGCAGTTCTGATATTGTGATTACAACATGAACAAATGATGTTGCTTACTACAGCAGTCAACATTTAATAACAACTTTAAGAAATGAACTACCTTGCTTTGCATCAGAGAAAGTGTTTTAGTGGACATGCCATTTAGACATGATCTTCCAAACTGGTCATACATAAACACAGAAAAAACAAGATTAATTTGCAGGTGTTACAGAAATTAATACAAGCAAATTTTGCAGCGTACGTTATACGTGAAGTGGGTTTCACTTAAACAGCCTTGGCAGAGAAGGAATTGCTAATTTTGTATTAGAAACTGTGAAGAAATAAAGGTTACTAAGTGGTCCCACAATACCACTCAGTTACAGGGAACAAGTCACTACAGAAAACTTTGTACCCAAAGACAGAAACAGTTGAAAACTTAAGATAATGCAAATGAGTGTAGCGTATTAAATTTCTTATTATGGCCAATCCTGGTACCTCAGGAGAGGCGATAGTAACTGAGCAATTGGTGCCCACGTGAGTACAGACACATCTCAGAAGAGATACATAGTCACAACAGGCACCGTACCGTAGGCACTAATATAGTATACCACCTTCCCAGAAAAGTAAGAAAAACAACTTTTTTTAATATCACCAAAATGTGCAGTCAGTAACAAACAAGCTTGTGGACATCAAACTCCTGTTCACAAGAGACTTGACATATGTAAATGTATTACAGAACCTTGGCTTAAAATCAGGCTAAATTTGCTTACCTAGCATACCTGGCTTTACATTTTCATTTCACTATTGCAGAAAAAGATAGCGATGCTGCCATATTTGTGGGAAAAAAACTGCATACACATACATACAAATTTTTTGGCAGCTTTAATGTTTGTTTCTGGTCTCCAGAACATGTGAGAGAATCTCTGTTGAATGTTACATGATCATTCAGTCTGGAAGCTACAGATATTTATAAACTATTTCTACCAGACCTTGGAATCGCTGGATATCAGCTATAGTGATCGCTGTGCCCAAGTGCTCTACCTTCCAAAGGTCCTCACTTTAGGCTGTAACAAAAAAATGCACAACTAATGTAAGAAGTTACACTAGTGAAAATACGAAAATTTTCAATGGTTCCCTAGCAGCAGAAGAATGGAATGAAGCAGGTGATACAGAACAAAAAACTGGCTCCTTCTTATATACATTTCTGTACTACTTCAGTATTGCTTTTCCTCACAAACTAAAACACATTAAATCAAAAGAATACAAGAAGCCATGGATAACAGCTGGCATAAAGATTTTGTGGAGAAGATAGAGAGATCTGTCGAAGCATTCAAAAAAATAATAATCCCATCCCTCTACAGAGAAATATGTTAAGAAATATGTAAAAATCTCTAACAGAGCTATATAGCTCAATCCAAGTGAATGGCAAATGACAACTATGTGGTAACATTTTCAAAGCAAAGGCAATGTGGTGTATAAAAAAAAGAAATGAAACAAATCAACTGCCCCATAAAAATGGAAAACAACATTGATCCACAACAACTCGAGTCACTAATCCACGAAAAGTTGCAAATATATTCAACAGTTAGTATGAAACTATGGTAAAGGAACTAATAAAATGTATCAACAAACCGATACACAATAGACGAAACAAAGTAAACACTTCTGTAGACCATATTCTCCTGGGGAACTACTGTGGACAGAATTACATTAAGCACAAAGAGCCTTAAATAGAAACTATGATATGCAGTTGACAGCATTCCAGATTTTATCAGAACTGCATAAACAAAATTTAGCTCTCTCTCTTTCTGTGTACATCTTTGTTGACAAGCAAATTTCCTAATTGTATCAAAGTGGCAAAACTTATCCCAATCTTTAAGAGGGCAAATAAAATAATGTAGAAAATTACAGGGCTCGTGTTTGGTAAACTTCTGGAGGGATTATTTTACCAAAGATTAATTAATTTTCTGGAAAGGAACTAAATACTCTCTGATGCTCAGCATGGCTTCAGGAAAAAGAAACCCACAACAACTGCTATACCTGTACATGAGTACATACACTCCACTGTGGACAAGAAACAGAAAGCAGTCAGGATCTTCCTAGATCTGTCAAAGTTATTTGACAAAAATCTGCTAGAGTAATTGTGGTCATACAGCATCAGAGAGGCTCCCCTCTAAAATGGTTCAGTTAATATCTCTACTACTCCAACTATGGTGATATTGTACAAGGCATGCCTCCAAGGTTCAATACCTGGGCCAATTCTGTTCCTTGTTCACATAAATGACTTGCTGTTGAACAACAGTGCCACTACCAGCACACATTCTGCACATGATACTAGTATCCTCAGTACCAGTAGTAACGACCATGAACTCCAAGAAGCCATAACAGAAAGTGCAGGTGATTTGGGTGATTGATTTGACAGAAGTAGCCTGATACTTGATACAAAGAAAACCACCTTCCTAAGCTTTCTCATGAGAACCAAGTAATTTATATCCGATATGAAATTAAATGGCTCTGAAATATCCTTCACATCAGAACCACGATGTTTTTAGGCCTGTGCTTCCAGGACGACTTAAAATGACAAACACATATTAGCAAAAATAATAGTAAGTTGAACACTTGCGTACCTTACAAATCTTCGTATACTGCACAGCCCAGATATTGTTCACACTGCTTACCGTGCAGTTTCATAGCGTAATGCAGTATGGTACCATACTCTGGGGAGACTCCACACATAGCTCGGACATTTTTCTTGCACAAAAGAGAGCTGTGAGAGTAATGAAAAGGGCAAAGCCAGCTGACTGCAGACCTCTCTTCTAAAAATCACTCATTCTGCCTTTTGGTAGTCTCTACATATGAGAAATGTGTAAATTTGTAAAAAGCAATATTGCAAAATTCAGCAAAGATGAGAGAGAGAGAAAGCCAACCAAATACTTGTTTTGTATATGTGTGTGTGTGTGTGACACAAAACTAACATGAAGTGTAAAAAATACATAAAATTCATGTTTTGTAAATTGTCATCAAATCACCTCATCTAATCCAACCACTAGACCGTACTTTGAATTATCCAGTAGCAAATGTATGTTTTGTGCATCACCATGTGAATGTCTTCTACAGGAATGATTCAGAGGATAAATACATAAAATCAGTACAGTAAACTACTGATACCCCAAAAAATTGCAGTTGTGTGTGTATTTGAGCAGTCAAAACCCCTGAAACTGAGTCACAGCAAGATTGTTAAAATGACATGTACAAAACCAGGAATTTGAAGAAAATATTTGGAGTGCTTTTGTACAGTGAAACATGTTAATAGCAATTCTGCCATAAAATTTTCTGAAGGCAAGCTTGTATTTAGGTGCCAAAGTCCCTGGACATGGAATGTGTTTTGCTGGATGCAGACATTGGTGATAACTTGTAATTTGGTTGACATGGTTTACTGTGTTTATCAGTTTATTGGTGCAGCGTGTGCTCTCTGCCAGTCATTCGATATTGCTTGCTATCTGAGTCAACTGTCTTAGAAGATGATTAAAGGAAGGGCATTCTTGAATAAACATTGGAACTGTAAACATTTTTATTCTTCCATTTATTATTAATTCTGCTTCATAGATATTCTGTATATGTTACCAGCGAAGTGTCAAATCAAGGCATTGTGTAGATTGCCTAGGACTTTTTGACAAAATGTTTAATTTAATACTTATCTTAGGAAATCTATAAAATGCTAAATTAACACAGGCAAAGTATGAAATTACTATCAAATAACATGTTCAAATTAAACATTTATATAGCTAGTGAAAGTTAAAATAAAACTTGAACATTGTAATGATTGTGTTTGTCTGACTACTGGCTTATCCTGAAATATATGTTTTAACAGTTACTGATGTACAATAAACAATTTTAAACAATTATCAAAAATGAATAATAAAACAATAACAGAATCTTAACTTTCAATTTTTGTATACTTTGAAGCTGTACTACTTGTATACTTTATTTACTGTAGTACAAACAAACAACTGAGGTTCTGGCATGGTATCTGTGGATCTTGTAACTCAAAATATTTAAATTATCTTTCTTTCATGCTTTGCCTGAAATGTAACTGGCATTCTATTAAATGCCTGGACAAAGTATTAAATAAGATGCACTTCATATCTTGCCTAATGATACTTGGTATTCTATATATTGCATAGGCACTCCATGAAATGTCAGGTTTCAGTTTGCTGGTAACATATACACCATATTCGCATGTAGTGGTGAATCATTTTTTATAAAAAAAAACCTGTACAAAATATGTTTTTGTCCCATAAATTAAGAAGAGAATGAATTTAGGGCCTTAATTGGTAGTCAGTCATGAGCTTGTATTTTGACAAAGCTGTAAGTGCATTGCACTGTCCTCCTCTGTGCCAGAAATTCCCTATAGGACCTGTGCCAAAAAGCGCTTAAGATTTTCTTATTCTGTAACAACACATATGGAGCCAGGAAAAGTCAACAGTGTAATGAAGACACTCAATAATTACTATTTCAGAAATAAAAAAAAAAATTGTGCTGGTTGGAATTAGTAATATATGATGATAAATAATGGGTTACAAGAAGTAAAATTTTATAATTCAGACTGCCAATGTACTATGTTGTTATTTGATATCATTAGCTTAAATGTAAGAAAATTTTGAATGTAATAATTATTTCCTCCTTGCAGTGAAAGTAACTTCTTCAATAAATATCATTCTCAACTCACATAACCCAAATATTGCAGTTTTTATACTATTATGAAAAGAACTTCATGGTGGAATTTCCCTTAATTATGAGAATTAATACATGAAGATCAGTAAATCACAGTTACTTTTTTAAATGCCGCCCAAGACGAAGTAGCAGATATGTGCAAAAACCAGCATTTTGAGGAAAATACTTGGAGTATTTTGGACAGTTGCCAGCTCTCTATGGCTAAATTAGTGCCACTGGGCAAACTGTCTGCTGATAGTCAGAAGTAGTGGTGGGTTGCCAGAAGACAATGTTTGTTGTTCACATATTTATGGCAGTTTTGATCTCTGTTTGAATGCAAAGAGGGACAAGACCTCAAAGTTTTCACCCTACAATTTATTTCCATGCATGCAGTTCTTCTCTCACTTTTTTTAACTTTTCATA
This sequence comes from Schistocerca piceifrons, assembly GCF_021461385.2. NCBI lineage: Eukaryota > Metazoa > Arthropoda > Insecta > Orthoptera > Acrididae > Schistocerca > Schistocerca piceifrons. Next base: position 845,160,180 of record NC_060138.1, read on the forward strand.
ATTATGTCCTTCAGCAGAAACAGTACTTGTGTTTCTTGTTCATTTTATGCATTGTTGACCAATGTATTGATATTAAAACTAACATTGCTGACCGATTCATATTTGCATGTGGGATGCTACTTAAAGTAACAATGTGTTCTTAACACTGCTGTTGTGGTGGATCCCAGTCTTGTTGGATGGTCCTTACACTTTTTTTCTCTCTTTTCTTTTCTTCTTCTTTTTCCTGCAAAAGCTACAAATATTTGGGAGCAATAGTAGATAACTCCAGTACATGTGACAACATTATTAGTTTCAGATCAGCAAAGTGGAAGTTAACAAGACAAGACAGGATACAAAAGAGGAGATATGGAGGCAAATGGAGATTACATGCTCCATAAGAAAAGCTTTGGAGAATAGAGTGCTTCACTGCTATGGAGATCTACAGAGAATGCCTGACAACAGGTGGACAAGGACATTTTTAAACTTTGGAGTCGCCTGGAAGGAGAGGAAAGTCAGTGCTAAGACAGTAAAAATACATACAGGAAGCTGTGGAAGACACAAATCTAGGACCATATGACAGGAACAAGAGAGGCCTGTGGAGATAGAAAATGATTAACTCCCAGGGGTAAATGCCAAAGCAAAAGAAGGAGTAGAAGAAGGAGAAGTACCCTTGACTGGTGGATTCCAAAGAAAGGGAACAAAATGTTCTCCATGCAGAATATACTTTTAGTTATTCATGTCATGTTTGGAGCAAGAAGAGAGAATTCAATTACAAAGCCTTATCATTATCGGAAGCAGATGATGCAGACATTCCTCCTGATTTCCTACTGATGGCAAATTTACAAGTGGAGCAACAATCTCTCTCTCTCTCTCTCTCTCTCTCTCTCTCTCTCTCTCTCTGTTTCTCTCCTTTTTTTCATAAAGCAGGTTGGTTTTATCCAAGATTCCAATCACCATGTTGCACCCCACTCTTTTTGCTACAAAGCCCTATTTTTCAACATAATCTCCACTTAATGGGGGCCTTACGCCACCTTAATGCGAGGCCCTGTATGCCCACATGGTACCACTCTACTGGTCAACATTGGAGTTAATTTCTTGCTGCATTAATAACGTTCTCATCATCTATGTACTGGTTCCCATGGAGTGCAACCTTAATTAGGTCAAATAGATGGAAGGTGCAAGATCCAGGCTGTAGGGTGGATGAGGAAGAACAGTCGGGTGTGCCTTGTGCGAGCCCTTGCATTGTAATGGAGATGGAGAAGTTCATTTGCATTCTTGTGAAGACGAATACCTTGACTGTACCTGTCCCCATGTTCCAACATTGTCGGAGTCACACCTGTGTGTGGCTGGCCTGCACGCAGGAGATCGGACAGGTTTGCACAACCTTGTTGCGATGATGACAGATGCCTTTCCCAATGAATCAGCATGGTTTTGTTCACTGCCAGGTCTCTGTAGATATTCTGCAACCACCTATGAACACCTACAATGCTCTAGTTTTCTGGGGAGGGGGGGGGGGGGGGTAAAAAAAAGCCCTCATTGACAGCCCTGTGCTTGGAAAGTACCTCCGTCACAGGTGCCATTTTGAAGGCTGTGTATAGTGCTGCCACATATCAGAACTTCTGGAAACTATAGGGGCTGAAGTGGGAATATTTCAAGATTTTCACGACAAATTCTGCATTTTTCAAGTGAAATTGGCGTAGAAAAAAATGTGTTGCATTACTTATTGAACACACCTTGTACATTGTCGTATGATTCCCATGTATTAAATGAGAGATGTGCACTGCACTCTTGCTATCTAAGAATTAAGAATAGGCACCCATGAAAGTTCTAGAATGTTTTACTGTTTGCTAAGCTGCTGACTCTGGTTTTTACATGAAAGAATGTTGCAGCTGATCTCAGTACCTTTCTAACACATTTACAAAGGAAAAAAAATCCCTTTCTTTGAGTTTATGCATGAAATCTGAGAATTATTGATTGCAAGTTTCTCCTGTGACAAAGATTTTGAATGCAATTAGAAAATCTTCTAATGGTTTTTGATTGAGTTCATTGTAGATGTTGAGTTCATTGTAGATGTTGACATAGGTTTCTTCAAATGAATATGAAGCCCCACTACTTAAAAGTAAAATAAAGAAAAGATATGGACTGACAATGGGATAAATTAGTGTTTCCTTCAACATAATGGAAGTAACTGAATAGCATCATTTATCTGTGGTGCAAAATTATGAACACCTTTGTAGTATATTTGATTTTTCACATAAAATTTAACTTTAGTGTTCATCATGTCATATCCTTGGTGAGAAATTATCTCACTGATAATTTTGTCATTGTTGAGTTGAAATTTTCTCCCAATAGCATTAGTAGCCACCAAGTTGCTGCAACATTCTGTGCTTGGTAGCTTCACCAGTAGAAGATTCTAGATAAAAATTTTAAATCTATAATACAATTTGGTTTATCTTAACTTGTTTGTGGCTCCATTCATGGATCTCAGAACCAAATGGTCAGTGTGCAATCAATTGGATGTGCAGTGCACATTTATCACCCAGCGTATCATAGGCTTTCCTTTGGAAAATGACACAGCCATATTAAAGCACTGTATACTTGCCATGCGAATAACAGGAGCTGGTACTGGTGACAACTGGTGGTTGCTACAGTATTAAAACATCTGGATGATGTTTATGTGGAGGGTAGCCCCATGACCTCTGGATCACAAGCACTCACTTGAAAATATATTTTTCTACAGAACTGCTATTAGTATGCTGTCTGAAAGTGGAATAAATTGATTGCAACTTGATTATGCACAGACATTAGCATTGGAGCAACTGACCTAAAACACTGGACTCCTGTTGTCCACTATAACCACAAGCACATGTGATGGAGGGATGCTTAGACAATAGAGAACTTCCTCTACGAACTACCACAGTCTACAATGTCGATAGCATTGAAGTATCATACTGGGTAAAAGTGCACTTTTGGTGTATGCGGCTTTCCATTATGTGCTACAGCTGGTAACTGTGTGCTGAATGGGAAGTGAACATGACAAATCATGAGTCAGAGGTGGGTACCCAGTGACATTGCTCATTTGTAATTTCCTTTGCTTTATAAATGAAGTTAGCTGGTATTTTGTTCCACTCACAGAAATTTAAATTCAACTGACAATTCCCCACTCTACCCACCATCTCCAAATTCACACTGTACAAGGGTGGTTGGAATGTAACCACCATGTGTGGAAGTGCTTGGAGTGCCCCCTTTGTCACATCTGCATGTTTTTTGATTCAAAAAGCATCCATCTGTGAAAGTATGAACCTTATTCGTTTGTGTATTCACTTGTTATAACCTTAAATCATGAGCACTGTAATAAAAAATGCTGCGAAATGTAAAATGCAAGTACTACCAAGAATTCTTTTGCACAAGTCATTTCAATGGAGATGTTTATCTTCACTTGTGTACTTTGTACAGTCCAGGCATTATGACTGGAGGTGTTTGGGAATGGGTGTGATTTTTTAAAAAGTGATAGGACAAGCATTCATGAAGAAGAGAAGAGTGCTAGGCCTTATGTTGTGAGTAATAATCCTGTCAAGAAAATTGATGAAACAGTTTGTGAAAATTGAAGATTTACCAGTTCTTAACTTTCTGAACAATTCCTGCAAAAGACGTGTACAGCTTTGTACGAGGTTGTCACTGATAACTTTGACTACCTAAAGTTTTGTGCCCGGTGCATATCGAAATTGCTTGCAGCGGTCCACAAAACCAAATGAATGGTCTCTTCCTGGGACTTCCTTTCACGCTACAATGCAGAAGGAGAAGGTTTTTCAAAGAGAATTGTTACTGGCATATATAAATGTTGAAATGAAACAACAGTTGACATCTTGTGGCCGTACCAATTCTCCAAGCAAGCTGAAGGGAGCCTGCCAAACTTGGTCATCAAGGAAGGTCAGGGCTATGGTGTTTACAGTTTTTCTGGTTGAATTTATAGAGTGTGGAACAATAATCACTTCAGATACCAAGCAGTAAACTGTGAAGACCTTAAGTGAACCATTCAAAAGAATGTTGCAATATGTTGTGGTTTTGCATCGTAACACTTCTCCTAACAATGCCTGAAAAACTAGAGATTTTGCAGCAATTCAAATGGAGCATTTCTGAGCATACCCTATATAACCCAGACTTGGCACCAAGCGATTTTTATCTCTTTGCACACATACAGTAGTGGCTTGTGTAGCAGAACTTCAATGACAACACTGAACTTCAAAATGCTGTGAAAAATTGGCTATGTGCTTAGATGGCAGAATTTAATGGAAAAGAAATTTGTTTGTTAATGAAACACTGTGACAAATGTTTAAATTTAAATGGGGACTATGTTGAAAAACGATGAAAAGTTGTAGTTTCAAGATGTATATAATAAGTTTTTTCCATGTAAGTTTTCTATTTACAACTAAAAAGAGGTTACTTTCAGAACTGCCCTCATGTTGTGTAAAAATAAAGTGAATTGTTTATGATAAGAGTGATCGTAAAGATCTTTTAATCTGTATTATTAAACATCAACCTAACCACAATCTCAGAAATTGATCATATTTAGAAGAAACAGCCGAATCTTTATGACAAACAAGGTTATAAATATATACACTACTGGCCATTAAAATTGCTACACCAATACTAGAACTGACATGTGATAACATTTTCACGCAATTTGGTTGCATACATCCTGAGAAATCAGTACCCAGAACAACCACCTCTGGCCATAATAACAGTTGATATGCCTGGCCATTGAGTCAAACAGAGCTTGGATGGTTTGTACAGGTACAGCTGCCCATGCTGCTTCAACACGATACCACAGTTCATCAAGAGTAGTGACTGGTGTATTGTGACAAGCCAGTTGCTCGGCCACCATTGACCAGACATTTTCAATTGGTGAGAGATCTGGAGAATGTGCTGGCCAGGGCCCCAGTCGAACATTTTATGTATCCAGAAAGGTCCGTACAGGACCTGCCTTGCAACACGCGGTCGTGCATTATCCTGCTGAAATGTAGCGTTTTGCAGGGATCGAATGAGGGTAGAGCCACGGGTCGTAGCACATCTGAAATGTAACGTCCACTGTTCAAAGTGCCGTCAATGCAAACAAGAGGTGATCGAGACATGTAACCAATGGCACCCCATACCATCACGCTGAGTGATACACCAGTATGGCGATGACGAATACACACTTCCAATGTGCGTTCACTGCAATGTTGCCAAATACGGATGCGACGATCATGATGCTGCAAACAGAACCTGGATTCATCTGAAAAAATGACGTTTTGCCATTTGTGCACCCAGGTTCATCGTTGAGTACACCATTGCAGGTGCTCCTGTCTGTGATACAGCGTCAAGGATAACCGCAGCCATGGTCTCCGAGCTGATAGTCCACGCTGCTGCAAATGTCGTTGAACTGTTCGTGCAGATGGTTGTTGTCTTGCAAATGTCCCCACCTGTTGACTCAGGGATCGAGACATGGCTGCACGATCCGTTACAGCCATGCAGATAAGATGCCTGTCATCTCGACTACTAGTGATACGAGGCCATTGGGATCCAGCATGGCGTTCCGTATTGCCCTCCTGAACCCACCGATTCCATGTTCTGCTAATAGTCATTGGATCTCGACCAACGCAAGCAGCAATGTTGTGATACGATAAACCACAATCGCGATAGGCTACAGTCCGACCTTTATCAAAGTCGGAAATGTGATGGTACGCATTTCTCCTCCTTAAACAAGGCATCCCAGCAACATTTCACCAGGCAACACCTGTCAACTGCTGTTTGTGTATGAGAAATCGGTTGGAAACTTTCCTCATGTCAGCACATTGTAGGTGTTGCCACCGGTGCCAACCTTGTTTGAATGCTCTGAAAAGCTAATCATTTGCATGTCACATCATCTTCTTTCTGTCAGTTAAATTTCGCGTCTGTAGCACGTCATCTTCATGGTGTAGCAATATTAATGGCCAGCAGTGTAGCTCTTCATTTCACTCACAGCAATTTAAGCTGTGGTATTAGGTCCCATCTGAACCCTAACCTCGGGAATTGACATACCTGGAACAGACAGTGAAGTATTTGTGACAAGCAATGTTTTAAATATAATAGCTGCTCATTTCTCACTGGCTTCTATATACTAACACCCAACTGACTGTGACAAACCTCACTCACTGGGTTACTAACATCAGTACACAATGGAAGACATGCATACACTGTAAGTGCACTTGAGCTGTTAAATGTACTGTCACATTGCTGATCAGTTCAGGCATCCATCATTTTTATCAGACTGTATGAGCATACCCAAAAGTAGGCAGTGCAAGAAAATAAGGCTGATCCATATTAAGATCTTAGAAGTCTCCCACCTGTGAGAATGTGGCAGAAGACGAATATTTTATCACTTAATTCATAGCCTCAGTTCCATGCAAGTTGTACATAGACATTGAAGTAAAAGGTTTTAGGAAAATATAGAAGTAGTAAAGGGAACATATGATTCAATCTTTTGAGGGACCAATATACACAGCCCAGTCACATTAATGTGACCATTGTCAGTGTTTAACATCTGTGTGCTATAACTACTCACAGATGAGAGGTGGCACCACCAGCAGTAGAGAGTATATAAAGCATGTCGGAGCGACACAGGAAACAGTACAGCCATTGTTGTAATGCAAAAACGGATAGATTTATCTGCCATCCAAAAGGACATGATCCTTGGCTTTTGGGACAAGGGTGGAAGCATTTCTGAAGCAGCTAAGTTAGTAAACTGGTTAAAGTATACTGTGCATGGTAAAATGGCACTATTCAAGACCAGTGCCAAGGTAACAGACCTTAGATGACAGGGGAGAACAGCAGCTGTGGAGATTTGTACATGCAACTGTAGATCAACTGATTGCCCAGATGACACAAGGGTTTACCAACAGTGTATCCTCAATTACCGTTCAGTGAATGTTGCTGCGTATGGACCTTCACAGCAGGTGCCTGGTTCATGCACCCACGCTGATTGCTTTTCGTCACCGATGAAGGTTGGAAGTTTGCACACCAACATCGCAACTGGATGTCCCTTAAGTGGTGACAGGTGGTCTTTCCACATAACAGATGGCTGTTGGCATGTATGACATGAAGTACTTAAAAGAAAACACCCTGCAACAATAACTGGAAAGGTTCATGTCAGAGGAGACAGCGTTATGGCCTAGGGGATGTTATTGTAGCATTCCCTGGGTGATTCTTGTCATTCTGGAACACACAACACAAGTATGCATGTGTCCCTGAGGACCAAGTCTACTCCAACATACAGTTTGCTTTTACCTTGGCACTTTGGCGTCCACCAACAGGACAATACATGTCACAGAGCTCACAGTGTACGTGCATAGTTCAAAGAGCACCAGGAAGAGTTTAGCTTACTCCTCTGGCCACCAACCTCCCCAGATTTAAACCTAGCCAAGAATCTTTGACACCACCTTGATCAATCTGTTTGCAGCATGGATCCTCAGCTGAAGAACCTAGTGCAGATTGGCGTGGCACTGGAGTCAGCATGGCTCCATGTCCCTCTCACTACCTTCCACAACCTCATTCACTATCTTCCTGTACCTTTCACAGCAGTCCACTCTGCGAAGGGCTTTTGACAGATGAATGCATTAATGTGACTGGACTATGTATTTTACCCCTTTAAATCCAGCAATAAATGGCTTGCATTAATACTGAAAGGGAGAACTACACTGTACATGGAAATACAGTAAGAGTGAATGGTTGTGATGAAATGAAGAACATATTTTCTTCATGAACTTGTGGTTGGAATCGAGCAACATTAGAAATATATATTTTTATTGATAAAATGTTATGTTTACAAATGAAACTTTCACATAATATTATTTTTTTATATGAAATATAGAATTAATTCTCTGCAATGAAGACCATTGTGTTACCAAAACTCTGTTCTGGAAGGAAAAATAAAAATGCTTACTGAAATGATTAACTGATTTACGCCTTTCTGTATTTAGTAACAGGTGACTGTCACAATTTTTCCTGCACAATAACAGCAGTTGAAAAAAAAATTTTCAGTTACAAAGACAGTGGCATTCTTTGCTAAGTTGTAGGTACGGAAGCTGAAAATGAGATCAGTTTTTGCCATCAGCTGCAGTTTCCTTGTGACACCTTATCCTCTGTCTATTGAAATCCTCAAAAAATGGTGCATACTGGTTAGTCTTCATTATTCTCCAAATTTAACTGTAAAAAAATAACCAAAATGTGTACTAGGAAATATCACACATGACTACCAATTTAGAAATTTATCTCCAGAAAATGAAAATGGTTTGGCTTGAAAACATAGAATCAGACTGTAGATCAACTGATTGCCCAGATGACACAAGGGTTTACCAACAGTGTATCCTCAATTACCGTTGAGTGAATGTTGCTGCGTATGGACCTTCACAGCAGGTGCCTGGTTCATGCACCCATGCCATTTGCATCCCAGCATTGACAGTTCTGACAACTGTTAGAAGTGACTATTGTTTGAATTTTGTGAATGTTTGTGGGTTTCAGTTTGTGTCAATTCAGAAGGAAAAATGACACTTACTTGTATAGGGAGTGCAAATTCTTGTTTACCATCTGCTATGAGGCATGTATGTTATAGTGAAGAAATGCAAACACCAGTGCCTCCTAAGTATGAGGCTGTGATTGAAGACAAATACTTGAGCAACAGGCAAGAAATGATGAAGGAAATATGCATGCTGACCCAACATTTCCAGGTCTTTGTGAATCAAGTATGCCACTTTTTGTCTCAAGGGTATCTCAACATATTGTTTGTGATATAAGTTTTTCAAAGCAGCAGGCAGAGATTTGGCTTCACAATTAAAAGGATCAAATCATCTTATTAGTAATGTAAACGTGTTTATTGTGGCCATCATTTTTTATGAACATTTCTCCAAGGAAGGTGGCATTTGTAATGACAAAGTCCATTATGGAGACTCTTGGCCATGATTCCAGTGTAAATGAGTAGAACTTGTTCATAGATTCCAGCAATGTTTATCTGAAAGTAGAACTTCTCTACTGCAAGAACAAATTTTGTTCTGTTCTGATTGCTCATGCACTTAATCGAAAGAAGACCTCTGAGAACTTGAAATTGCTATTCACTTCCAGTATGAGAAATACAAATGGCATATATGTGGATATCTCAGTGGGAATCCAGTTCTTCTCAGCATGTATGTTGAGTAAAAATGCTTTTTGTGTGAGTGCAGCAGCAGAGACAGAAAAAAAGCACTATTATGGAAAAATGGTCTGTTTAAAATGAACTATTACCTGGAAAGAACAACATGGCAAACATACCCCTTGTTGCCAACTAAAATGTTTATTTACGTCTCCTACTCATTAGATTGGATCACTTAAAAACTTTATGAAAGCCAACGACAAAACTTCACTTGGATCATGTTCTTGTAACAGAAATTTCTAAGGACCAGTGAAGCAAAAATAAAGTAACGAATATTTATACAGCTGAAAATTATGGAATTAATATCTAATAAAGGTTTGCTTGATTTTTTGTACAATAAAAAACTGGCATTGCTGTAATTTGCAAGAACCTTTTATGCTGAAATCTCCCCCTCCTTTTGCCCTACAGTGGAAACAAGATATGAGGATATCTTTTGGAGAAGGGGTAGCTAGGACACAAGGGTCCTGGACTGAAAGGTACTAGGCGCAAAAAATGAAATTTGCTTTATTGACAAAATCGTACTTCGGTACTTGAACAATGCCCACAGTTACTGAGAAAAACAACATACAACTGACACTAGCCATATTGCAAATAAGACATTCCAGTTTTTAATTTAGTCAACAAGAGCTGATCAATCAGGGCTCTTAAGTGTCAACCGGCCCAAGCCACCTTTAAAACAAATGATACAAGGTAACAAGAATTCAAAGTCAACTGGCCTTTTGCTATTAAATAATTACAAGACAGTAACACCTTAATATTCCCCACAGTTCTCAGCAGTCTCACCTAAAAGGATCATTTACAATTTTTGGTGGCAATAGCTGCTCTAATGGAATAACCACATAACCCATAGAATCATTCAGATCACCAATAGCTCTAACCATCTACATACGATTACATAACACTCAAAATACTTAAAACACTTAACTCAACTTCCCTACCTGAATCAGCAGGAGTCTCTTAAATTGCAAACTATAAGGGACATTCAAAAAGAAATGATTTGGAGGCATAATTACAGAAACCAATACAGTACCTGTATATTAGAAGTACTGACCCTGGCTGTTGAGACACTTGTCCCACTGTGACACAAGGTGGTGAAAGGCTGTCTCATAAAATTCCTGGGACTGCAATGTTAACCAGTTCTGCATGTACAGCTGTATGTCATCATCCGAGGTGAATCATTTGCCCCTCAGAGCCATTTTAAGTGGACCAAAATTGGTGTAATCACAGGGAGAGAGGTCTGGACCATATGGAGGGTGGCTGGGAACTTCTCATTTGCATTTCTGCAGGAGTGCCATGACTGTATTGGGTGTATAAGGCTTTGCATTGTTGTGGAGCAGAATGACCCCATGGGTGAGATTGCCTGGTCATTTTGATTTGATCGCCTGGCGAAGGGTGGTCAAGGTTTGCAAGTAACGCCGGGCATTCACTGTAGTCCTATGCTGCAGGAAGTGAATCAGAAGGTGGCCATCTTGGTTAAAGAAGAATGTCAGAATAACATTTGCCACACTCGTGTGGATGGCCTTGGCTTTTTTTGGTGGTGGTGACCCTGGATGCTTCCACTGGAGACTTTGTCATTTTGATTCTGGTTCAAACTAATGACACCATGACTCATTTCCAGCCACCACTCGTGCCAGGAATGCATTTACTTCCAGAGCATAGCGCTGCTGATAAGCAAGACAGTGGGCCATTCGACATGCTTCCTGGTGTGGTTGAAGACTGTGGGGCACCCATTGGGCACATACTTTGTGCATGTGCTGTCGTTCCTTCATGATGGTGTGAGCACTTCTGATGCTCGATCTGACCATGGTGGCTATGGCATTCACTGTCACTTGGTGGTCCTGGGTAATGAGTGCATCTACCAGCTGGATGATGTCATCAGTAATGCAGTGTGGTGCTCCAGACTGTGCATCATTGGCTAATGACACCCGTCCTTCCCTGAAGCGCTTGTGCCACACCTTCACTCATGCAAGGGACATGCAGTGTTCACCGTACACTTGTGACATTTGTCGATGAATGTCTGTTCCTCCTACTCCTTCCGCTGTCAGAAAATGAACAACATCTCTTTGCTCTTCTTTTGACACCACCATGTCACTGTTTGCAATGCGACTGACAGGATTAGACAATTGCTGCATGCTGCTGCTAGCTCTGTATAGTCACGTGACATGCACGCGTGCCCTGTAGCGACCAGCTGTGAACTTCCATACTCTGATCAGAACCACACCTCATTATAAATGCCATGATATTACCCTCTTGTAACCAGTTTGCACATTCCAGACTCTGGCTCATTTCTTTTTGAACGCCCCTTATACATGTAGTATAAAATAAGATAAATTTACCAATGGTCTAAAGATAGCACAAACATGCAAAACAAGGAGTTTAAGTCGCCACTTAGCCCCCTTTGAATCCACAATTGAATCGGCACTAGCCATTTAAATTTTCAAACTACACAAGCAGTTAAATAATGAAATGTCCACGGTGCTAACCATTTTAACAGCTTACACAGACAGATTAAATTTAAAGTCTGACTCAGCACTTAGCTGTCTTTAAATAATCAAATGAATTTACCAATCTGAATCAGCACTAGCCATTTTAACTTCAGGAATACACCAACTTTTTTTTTAAATTCAACGCTTGGCCACACGTAACACTAAAAAGAATTTTTAAAACAACTTCATGGCCCTAGCGACCACTAAACTAAGCTAGTTAACAGTATTCCTGAGCAATGACAATTGCTTAGGAGTGTCGATTCGAAGCACTAGTGAAGTTAATCAGCTAACAGGCCATCCTCAGTCACAGACCTTAATCAACACAGCACATGAAAACTATACTTGCATTAACTGGTGCCTTCAGTGCTGATGACACACACCGTTACATTTAAGTCTGGCCTGTTACATGAAATGATATGGGCGCTGGCTGCCTGAAAATTTGTCATATGTAAGGTTATGACTTGTCAATGAATGAGCCCTTAAATCCTGCAACATAACAGGTGGAAGGTTTTAAAATTATTCAGCGACAATGATTTAAACAAAGAGGTGTGGTTGGAGGCTAGACATAAATCATTTTACTGTCATAAATTACTCTAAAACAATGCATATGCCAGTACTACCAGGAAATGTTAAAGATGGTTGTAAGAATAATAACAACAGAGAATATTTCAAGTAGGCGGCTCCAGCTATTCACAGATCAACCAACAGCTCATATAAAAGATTTCTAAAATAGTTCACTGGCCTGTGTCAGTCCCAACATTTAACTTGAAAAATATCAGAAACAACAACTGTGCTACCACTACAGCTACATAACAGACATTTTAACGAGCCTTTGGCCAATCTGCAGTTTAGATGTTTTTAGGCACATAGTAAGTTTAAGTATATAGGAAATGGCTACTCAGTATAAAACAGTGATAGCCCAGATGTACAATCCCTATTAATTTTAGTCACAATGCTTTACATGTACCCACTAAGACACAACTCAGGATCATACCCCAAGACTGCCACCACATTTCTAACCAAACATGTGCAAGATTCCACATAACCTGAGCCCTTCAGCACATGAGAATGTAAGTTTTATGAAAAATAGCTGTAAATTCTCCAGGAATTCAGGTTCAGATTCTTTATTGCTCATTCAGCATTGTTATGTGCAATAGACTTCATCAGTTCACTTAACCTATTAATTTTACAAAATACATTTTTACATATTTAAGGTGATATTGGGCATTTCTAAAAATTCTTCTAATGAATAGAATGGATTAGTTAACAAGAAGTTGTGTACATTTTCTTTAAATAATTTGTCAGGCTTGATTGATGCATTCTTAGACAATTTGTTATATATTTTAATTGGCATATACTTATGACTATAGTTAGTTTTAGTTAATCTATTTTGTGGCAACAACAGCAGAGAAGTACAGGTTCTTGTGTAGTAGTCATGCCTTTGATTTGTTACACTTAAGTTTGGTAGTTCAGCAAGTATGTAGTTAACACTGTCAAGAATATATAAATTAATTATTGTTAAAATTCTATATTTAATGAGCAACCATTTACAATGTGTCCTATTATCTACCTTAGCCATTACTCTGATTGCTTTCTTCTGGATCACCATAATTTCATTTATTTTTCTTCTGCTCCCCAGAATATTAACCCATACCTTAAAACAGATTGAAAAAAGGCAAAGTATGCTGTCCTTATGTACTCAAATGTCACACAAAACATCATTCTCTTCAAGAAATATATAACTCTTGACAACCTAACCACTATGTGATCGACATGAGAGTTCCATGTTAGACTGTTGTCAAGTATGATACCTAAAAACTTTGCCTTTTGTTTTTCTATTTTTGTAGTGTTTGATAGACTGAACCACATATTCTGGGTCTTTTCCCCATTTAATAGTAGACCATTTTCATTAAACCATGATGTTGCATTTTATTTTGCCAATTTCATACCACTTGCAAGGTTATCAGATACATGGTTTACAGATAGAAAAATTGTATCATCTACATACATACATGTCTTTACATCTATATTTCCTGGTAAGTCATTTATGTGTTCAAGGAAGAGAATGGTCCCAATTGGGATCCCTGCGGCACTCCGTGTTGAACCTCAATTGCGTTTGACAGTTGGCTTCCTGAACTCACCACCTGTTTCCTTTTATTGAGTTATGATTTGATGAGTTTTCAACTTTTATCACATATTCCATAGTACTCCAGTTTAGAGAGCAAAAGTGAGTGATCAACACAGTCAAAGGTTTTGCTCAGATCACATAAGGTTACCTGTGTGTGAGCATGCTCCACGAATGCTTCTAAAATGTCTCTGACTAAGAGCTCTATGGCATTTATAGATGGCCTTCCTTTTCTGTAACCAAACTGTGATGCACTTAACATATCATTTAGTTCTAGGTACTCATACATCTGCTCATATATTATGCCTTCAAAGACTTTTCCTAGTACTGGAATTAGTGAAATTGGTCTGTAGTTTGCAGGATCTGATTTGATGCCCTTCTTAAAGACTGGAGCCACCTTCAATAGTTTGAGAGGATCAGGAAAAACCCCTTCTATGAGACACAGGTTTATAGAATATGTTAATTGTGCTGCAATGTAATGTATGATTTCTTTCAATAGATTGTTTGACATATTAAATATATCTGTACTGTAGGAGTTTTTCATTTCTTTGACTATTTTAAGAACTTCATGTTGGCGTAACTCTTTAAAGTGTTTCAGTGATGGTCTGGCCCTATTATGATTTAGGTTGGCACTCTTAAGATAATCTATATATGTTACATTGGGTTTACTGATCAACTTTTTGATATCATCAGCACAGCTTATGAAATATTTGTTGAATGTATCTGCTGGTATTGGGACAGTATTTTCAAAGTTTCTGACTTCACCTTTGACAGTATCAATTACTGACCAGGCTGTTTTGCATTGGTTTTTACTATTTTTTATGAGATTTGTGTTGTATCTTTATTTTGCCAATTGTAATACTTTCTTATACAGTTTCTTAGTGGTTTTTTCGAGATCCTTAATTTCATTAGAATTATTTACTTTGCCAAGGCACCTCAACAGCAGTAGCTTATTTTTTAGATTCTCCAGTTCTTTGGTGTACCACAATTTACCCTTTCTTGTTTTATGATATTTCTTTTGAACAAGATGGGCTTTTAAAGTACCTATTAAGTAATAGTGGAATGTTTCATAAACTGTTTGGGCACTGGAATCACAGTTTAATAATTTGTCCCAGTTAGTTATGCTCAGCTGGCATGTTAGTTTTCTGAGATTGTGTTTTGTTAATATTAAGGTATTAGATTTTGTTAACTTTTGTGCAGCCTTGCTCTCAT
Source organism: Schistocerca piceifrons (assembly GCF_021461385.2). Classification (NCBI taxonomy): domain Eukaryota; kingdom Metazoa; phylum Arthropoda; class Insecta; order Orthoptera; family Acrididae; genus Schistocerca; species Schistocerca piceifrons. The sequence continues at coordinate 845,175,184 of NC_060138.1, forward strand.
TTCCTTTTATAAAATGTCTAAACTCTGCTGTTAACATGGAGTGGTCTGAGAAAACAAATTCCTTTACCTTGGTGGAGTACACATCATGAGCACAGTTGACAAAAGCATTATCCAAGCACACTTTTAGTCTTGTTGGTTCTAAATTTATATGATGGAAGTTGTGCTGCCTTAGCATATTCAGTAACTTATTTACACTGGGTTTGTTACATGTTACATCAAAGCTTGAATTAAAGTCTCCCCAAATTACAGTTACATATTGTTTTCACTTCATTATGTAGCAGAGTACACTATCTAAATTATCTAAAAAAGTTTTATCATCTGAGTCAGTGGAATGGTAGATACATACTATGGTAAGTTTCATTATATCACATATGATCCCAGTAATTTTTCTATACATGCCCAACTAAGATCTAATGTTTTACACTCAATTTCATTTGAAACATAGATACCACCATTACAGTACTGAGATCTGCAAAAACTGTTTCCATGTTTATAACCTTCTGGTACATAGTATTGTATTTGTTCTGGTTTAAGCCAGTGTTCAGATAGACATAAGAAAGAATACTTATTCTGTGGCAACGACTCCTCCAGAACTTCAACTTTTGTTTCAAGAACCTGAATGTTTAAAAATAAGATGTTGCTGTGACTTATCTGTGAGTTAGCAGGCTGGTTTTTCACCTTTTTATTTTCTTATTGGCTTGAAACCATAAAAAATTATCACTGAATGACACAGATGTATTTTTCCTTTGGCTCCTCCTTAAGCATTGCTGTGTTGCTGCTCCAGTTGTTGTTGGTTCTGAAACTGCTGCTGCTATTCTTGATGCTTTTGCTGTTGTTGCTGCTTCTGTTGCTGCTTCTGATGATAATGGTGGTGCTGCTGCTGTTTCACTTATTTCTGGTGTTTGTTGTTCCACAACTGTTGTGTCTTTCTGTGAATTGTTAACATTTGGGGTGTTCACTTGCATTAATAAAATTTCACATTTGTCTTGGAGAGGTGTAGCTTCACTGACAGCAGATTCGAGTCTCCAGGGAACACACACTTCCTGCCCATGAGGGGTATGACTTTTCTATCATCATACTGCACATTTGAGATTTTATTTACTAGTTCTAAAATTTTTGTTACCTTTACATTTTTTCCAAGTACATTTAGATGAGAACTGTATGCTGTGTGAAATCTTTTCCCTAAATTGCTGATATTCACAAATGCTACATTTTCAAACTGCTTGCAAATATTTTGCACCTCTTTATTTGCAGTTTCAATTTCCTTATTTACACAGGACCATTCTATCAAGTAGTTATGGTGTGGCACTGAAAAAACAATAACATTTGTTCCTCTCAGCTCATACAGTTTTCTTTTTAGCGAGATTAAGAGATCATTTTTTTTTTGTTTGTTCCTGGCGACATCATTTGAGCCCACCAGGAAGATGGAAAAAGTCCTTTTTGCTCAATGAGGAATTTTTTTCTTGACTCATTGATGTAGCAACACTGAATTTTGCTCCTGGTTTTATTGTACAATTAAGATTAAAATTCTGACTGCTTGTTCACCAAAATTCAGTGACTATATTTCATCCTTGGCTGTCGGCATACAGTTCAATTTTACTGGTACTTGCTAGATTACCTGTTTTCTGCCTACCTATGCAGTAAGCGAAGTCTTGTTTGACACTGTTTATTATGTCCTTTTTGTTAACACATGTCGATATTGTCTCAGAAGAACAGCTTAATGGTGGAAGATTTTTTGTGAGCACTTTTGCATATGATCTTTTACTTAACTGCTGCTGAAATATTCCATGTTTTACCTCATTCACAATGTCGTTTGGTTTTCCACATGGTACACTCAAACTGTTAACAACAATGTCACAATCCATAGTCAAAAGAGCTTTAAAGTAATTTTTGTTCACTACATTTATGTTTCTTTCACCATTTTCTATGTCTTGTATTATCTGTTTGCATCTTTTGTACTTCACTTGCATCTAATTCTCCAACATACTCATACTTTCATGGCGTTTTTGTCATGTTCCATTCACTTTTTTCTTCTTTAAGTTTCTTGATATCCATCTTCAAGGAACTGATACCTGACTATGACATTACCATGAATCCAAGAGTAATAGTTGCTAATACACAGTCCCAAACCTTTGAGATGGCAGCTGCAATGGCTTGTTTGGTCTTCACTAAACAGCACTGGGCCAGGCTCTGCTGCTCTTGATGCTGGTTCACTAGCACCCTCCAAACCTGTCCCTGATGTAGCTTATCACATGTTGTGTACTGATTTGTCCATTGCTGACTGTGCTTCCTCTTCTCTCTATCATCCGCCACTCTCCTCCTTAAAACCCTGTCCTCACGACCTTAGATGCCCTCTAGTCATGCAGCCAGCACTGCAACTATCACTAAAGCAAATTGATAGCCAAAGAACTCTGCGGCATGCACCACAGGCAACAATAGGGCAAGGAACTATCACAATATTATACAAGAATTACTGAGGTTATATCACCTTATAGGATGTAATTTGTCACTTAAACAGTATTTCTGGAATGATCATTTGGATTTCTTTCCAAATAACTGTGGCACCTTAAGTGAAGTAAAAAGAGAATGTGTCCAAAAGGTCATTTCCCAAATAGGAAAGTATTATCAAGACATGGACTACTATGATACTGTCTGACTACTGGTGATCCTTCTTGCCATGTTCTTGAAACAAAATAACTAACAATTAGTTAGAATGTACTTTTGGTATGATTCTGCCGTATTTCTTTACAAAAACCATTATTGTATGAAAACTGGGGCCAGTACAGAAATTCTGAAAGTAAGTCTTGATTCAGGTGTGAATTACCTTCCAAAAAAAGTGTATACTCTTCTTATAACAGAAAACAATTTTTTTGGCCAGTATTCTTATTGGGATGAACTTTTTTCCTAGCAGTATCTTCATTAATTGGCAGTCCAGAAATAGAAGAAAATTAACATGACAGGAGAAGTAAAAATGGCATTCATTACTCCCCATTACTGTCTTTGGCACAAAGACTGGTGCATAATGCTGCAATAAAATTTATTGATCACTTACCCAGTGACATGAAAGGCCTGACATACAGCAAAAAACTGAATACATTATTTATTGGGAAAGTTCACCTATCACATAGAAGAATTTCTTTTATTGCAATGTGCAAAAGGTGGTGGTAGAAATTACTAGCTCTCTCTCTCTCTCTCTCTCTCTCTCTCTCTCTCTCTCTCTCAACTCAGTTTGACTGCTGAGACATTGTACAACTTGTGTTAATCATACGGAATAACTTCAAATTTTGTTTTGTGTGGTATATTTTGAAGCAGAATTCAGTGCACAATCCCAAATCATGATTCACACATGAAACTAGTATCTTTCCTAATTATTTTCTGATTTGCACACATAAGACATAGGGGTTGATGGGGGTAAAAGTATGCATGGGACAAGAATACACATCAAGATTTCAGGTCCCTAAAGGAGAAGTTCACCGTTCTCCCACTAGGCAGCGCATACGTCATCATCTCCTCAGTTCTATTTTATTTTGGAACCTTGAAGCAGTCAGGTGATTACAGGGTGAGAAAATGTGGTAAGTTACTTCTTTACATTTTCAGTGTACAATCTGTATAGTTTTCACTGTTAGGTAAATACATCTTTAGCTTTGAATATCCTCCTTGATCTCCACAGATTTAGTTATCAGTTATCTGTAGATTGCTGAAAAAGAAAATAGCAGAATGGGGTAAGAGTATGCAAGCCTATTGGGGTACAAGTTCACAGGGTATACATTTATTCCATCAAGAAACTATCTGTGAACTCTAGCCCCTTCTAGTGTATTCAGACATTCTTTATTGGTGCTTATTTACCTTAGATACCTCTGTATGCATCTTGGAGAACTTAATTTTTCTTTTTTTTAGTTTTTCTTTTGTTGAGTGATGGTTTTTTCAAACATACCTACCTCTCACACACACTTCAAATATAATCACATCTTCCATAGTTGCATTTTTTTTCTGGAGATCATTAAGTTGACAGCCATTAACAGAGTCACTCTACGAATAAGCTCTTGATCATTGTGAAAATGGGAGCTCAATATGGAAAGTATTCAAAGCTATCAGATTTTCAGACACTGTCTTACGAAAATATCTTAAACCTGGCAAAGGTAGCAAGCACCTTGACTAACTGACAAAAACTCTTTCATTGGAGGAAGACTGAACTATAGTGCAGAACTGGGTTTCCCTGGATAAACATTTTGGTGTCTTTTTTTTTTTCATGGTCTCCCTCTCAGATCGCTACAATATTTACTTTTTGAATTTGCCAAAAAATAAGGAGTTCTTGATTTATTTTTCCATGCATTTTTTGCAATCCTTTTCATTTTCTTCAGTTGAGGGTTAAAATATATATTACGTACTCTTGTCTGAGGCCTGCATACCCTTAGCACAGGTTAACAATATGCAGAATTATTTTTAGGAAAACTTTTATCACTCCTCTAATAATAACTGGATGACAACGTAACTTTTACAAATGTTATCAAGATGTCAAATTAGGTGTTGCATATGTAATTTTATGGTTCAGATCAATACTACTGTAACTATTCTTTGGCAGAAAATGAAGTTACAGTGCCACTGCATTGACCAAGATAATGTTTTGTCTGTGAGATAAAACTGTAACTTCTCCGCTTACTGATCCATCACACAAAGATGTCCAAACATTGTAACTACAAACTCCATAATTTTCAGTGTAATTTATTTATTTAGTCTTCCTAACCTTGCATGTATAGACTATATACAAGGCTATTGGACATGGTTAAGTCTTTACAACATAAAATAAAATTTGTATTGCATTAATAAAGACTAGATATTTAAGTAATTTAGCAAAGAATCATATATACAACAAACATTAGAGACAACATGCAAAGTAGAATACTCACAATGCATATTTATTTTTGTTGTTTGGTTTCTAGGTACTCTGTCAGACTCAAAAGCAATGTTCAGTTAAATACCACTGCAACTGCTTTTACTATTCTTTTGCACTCATATCTTCAGCAGCATGTGTGGCCTTTCAGGGTAACTGCCTTAATGATTTTGTTTCACAAGATAAAAAACAACTGAGGAGTGAAAATTGAGGAGAAACTTTAAAATAGAAACTTATTAGAAGGGAAAAACATACATTAATTCAAAAGGAAAAGGGAGTACAAGAAAAGCTGATGGGTCCAGATTATGGAATAACTACAAGATGCAATTGCAAAGTTAGTATCATTAGATCAAAGTCAGAAACTGTCTGAGACATTTTATGGCTTAGAAAGTATTGATAGAAAACTTGATTATCTGAGTGAACTGATCATGCAAATTCCAAGAAAGAGAATTTGTAACAGATTGGAAGACAGTATTTTGTCCAAGCATACTTTCCCATTATAGTATTCATTTATTCTTGAAAATCAAGCAGAAAAGGTACACAAAAGCATGTTTGTCATCGACAAATATCAGAAGACAATATGGAAGGGATAATAAATCATATAGACTCATTTGATAAAGTACTATCAAACTAAATTAAAAAAGGATAGTTCATGGCAATACCTAGTTACCACCCTCAGTGGTTGAAAGATGTGTAGGTTGTATGCTCTGAAGTGAAGTGCCAAGGGGAGGGGAAGGAACACACATCGACTTGGATGTATGAAAGGGTTTTCAATACTTAATACATTATTGGGTTTTTCAAACCTAAAAAGGATGCAGGTTACCAGTGTGAGGTCTACAAGAATGCTGAACCAGAAAATAAAATAGCTTTAGAGTGAAAAATACAAAACCATCAGAAAAACAATGACATGGCTCAAGCAGAGAAAGATGCTGAGAAGTTGAAGGTGCAAACTGACAGTACATTTGTGCATGTTTTGATTTACAGCAGGTACTCAACACTTCACATTGTGAAGTATCCTTGCCCTATTAAAAAAGAATTCTCAGTACCTACAATTTGATTACCTACAACATGGGATACAAAAGGAAATGCACTTCATGAGGCATGAGGGAACTGGATGTAGAGGAAGCGTAGACATAGCTAGCTGTATCTACAAATTTCTAAAGCAGCAAAGTGAGAATGGCTACAAAATGTTTCTTTTTTGACAACTGCAGTGGACAGAACTAAAACGGATTTATATTTTTCATGTATCTGTACAGTATGAATACTCTACAAATTGATTCACTTACCCATAAGTTTCTAGAGAAAAAACATCCAGATTGAAGGAGATAGCATGGGCAGTGTTATCGAGAGGGCAAAAAAGGATGTGAACCCGCAGCACTGTTACCCTCCAGCAGCCACAGCCAAGCAAAATGGAAAAAGGTACAATGCACACGAGATTTCAGAGAAGAATTTCTTTCATTCCAAAGACCTGAAATATTTCAGTAAAATTTTTATTCAATGTTTTAACTTTGTTTCGTGTTCCAGTGGCCATTTGAATTTTTTGGTTTTAGCTAATAATTTTTTGAAGTTTTGTTGGTATTGATATTAGCTGTGGTGTAGTAGTATTATTACAAGTAGTTTCTTTCTTAGTAGGCAGAGAATTTTGAGACCATTATTGTTAGTTCTATGAATAGTGCTACCGGTGTAACTGAACTTTGGAAATGTGGACGTATAGTTTTTTTCAGTAACTGTAAAATTTTACCATGAGTGAGAAGTGTGGGCTCTGTCGTAGGTTTGCGAGTAGTGGGTTATGGTGTGGAATTTGTTCCCAGTATTTTCATTGGGTTGGAATGCAGTGGGGAAGCCAGTGGTCATTTTAGGGAGATCCTCTCCTGGGAATGTAGAATCTGTAGTAGAAACAAGTTAATAGAGGAGCAGGAGCATAAGATCTGTGCCCTTCAGGTGCAGTTACAATGCACAAAGGAGGAACTAGATAGGTTGAGGAGGGTGAAGGGTGCTGGGGAACGTGAACTGGCAGTTGGCAAGAAGGCAGCTAGGAAAAGGAGGTATTCAGACAATTTTACTTAGCATATATGCAATAGATTTGACCAGCTGTTAGAGTTGAGTGGAGAAGAGTCTCGTGCAGCTGTAGATGTAGGGAACATGTAGCTGTTCTCAGCAATTAGGAGGCCTAGGTTAGTTGCAAAGTCTAGCAGAAAGAAGAAGGTTCTGTTGCTAGGTAGTTCTTACAGTAGAGGTGTAGGCCAGCAGTTGCAGGAAGTGTTGGGGAGTGAGTACCAGGTCACCAGCATTATGAAGCCTAATGCAGGGTTGGCTCAAGTGACTGACAGCATAGGGGAGTTATGTAAGAATTTTATGAAGGAGGATCAGGTAGTGATAGTGTGTGGAGCAGCGAACAGTCTTGATAGAGACGGGGAATATGATGTAGGTGGTGACCTGGTAAAGATAGCTACTCAAACTGGTGGCATTAATGTGCATTTCATGCAACTGTTTTAGCATCATGATTGGCCTCACCTTAATGCGACTGTTAGGTGCTTTAACGTGGGGCTGGGGAGGGTGCTGATGGCAGAGGGCATGGGTGACATCTCAGTTGTGCCAGTTGGGTCTACCAGTAGATTGGATTTTGCTAGGCATGGCCTGCACCTCAATAGGTATGGGAAGGGGAGGCTGGCTAAACTTAGAAGTGACAGTGTAGTGGGTGGTGGTGGTGGTGGTGGGGTCTCTCATGGAAAAATTCCTGTAGTAGTTGGTGTTAGAGCTGCACCTTTTTAAGACTGAAGTCAGCTGATATGTATACCTGTTTAAAGGAAGTCCCTCTAACTAAGGGCTCACCTTCCGAGGTTGTAATGTTTTCAAGTAGAGAAGGAATTAGCATATTTCATCAAAATATAAGAGGTATTAGAGATAAAGTTCGTGAACTGCTTATATATATTGACTCTGAAATTATTGGTATATCAGAGCACCACTTAAATAATTTGACAATTCAGAGGCTTCCTTTACCAAGGTACAGATTTGCTGGGTGTTTCTCAAGGAGTTCCTTGTGGGGTGGGGAGTGGCTACGTATGTAAAAAACAGTATTCCATTTGAGTTCATAGACGTATCACAACACTGCACAGAACAGATATTTGAATATTGTGCAGGGACAATTTAATTTAGTGAAACTAAACTTTTAATTGTTGTTGTTTATAGGTCCCCTAACTCTGACTTCAGAGCATTTCTGCTCAAGCTAGAGAGGGTTCTTGAGTCACTTTGTAGGAAGTACCAGAATCTGGTTATATGTGGTGATTTCAATAACAATATCTTATATGATGGTGCAAGAAAAACGATGTTGGTAGATCTCCTAAATGCATATGATCTGATGCAGACCATGTTTTTTCCAACTAATGTGAAGGGGAACAGTATCACAGCCATAGAAAATATTTTTATTCGTTCTTAATTTCTGGATGGGCATTCTGTCAGTAAAAGTGTGAATGACCTTTCAGACCATGATGCACAAATTTTAACACTAACAGGCTTTTATACTCAAATCAATGTCATATTTAATTACAAACTATGTAGGAAAGTTAATCCAACAGCAACAGAGAGTTTTTTAAACCTTGTCAAGGAACAAGAGTAGCAGGATGTTTATAGTGCCGATAACATAGATGATAAATACAATGCTTTCCTCAACACATTTCTCATGCTTTTTGAGAGTTGCTTTCCATTAGAACATTCTAAATAGGGTACTAGCAATAATAGGCAGTCCGGGTGACTGACTAGTGGGATAAGGATATCTTGTAGGACAAAGCGGGAATTATATCAAAATGTTAGAAGTAGTCACATTCAAGCAGTAGCCCATTACAAACAGTATTTTGAGGTGATTAAAAATGTTATTAGGAAGGCAAAGAGTATGTGGTATGCAAACAGAATAGCTAATTCACAGGATAAAATTAAAACCATATGGTCAGTTGTGAAGGAAATGTCTGGTCAGCAGCACAAGGTTGACGATATAAAGTCAGTTCACAGTAAAAATATTTGTGTTACTGATAAATCAGATATATGTACAGTATTTAACAATCATTTTCTGAGCATTGGTGGTGAATTAAATAAAAATTTAGTTTCTAAAGGATTTCATATAAGTTTCTTCGCAAATGCCTTCCCGAGATTGATGCCTGAAATACTCCTCTGTGATGCAGACAAGAGGGAGATCGAGTCAATAATTGAATCACTGAAGACTAAGGACTCTCATGGTTATGATGGAGTGTCTAGCAGAATATTCAAGTATTATGCTGCACATGTTAGCCCTGTATTTAGCCTTATTTGTAATTTTTCCTTTAGGAATGGTCAGTTTCCTGAGTGATTAAAGTACTCAGTAGTAAAGCCACTTTATAAAAAGTGAGAAAGGAATATTGTAGATAATTTTAGACATATTTCTATGCCATCAGTGTTTGCAAAAGTTATTGAAAAAACTATGTATGTAAAGGTAATTGATCATTTTATGTGACACAATTTGCTATCAAATGTACAATTCGGCTTTAGAAGTCATTTAACAACTGAAAATGCTATATTCTCTTTTCTCTGTGAGCTACTGGATGGGCTAAACAAAAGGTTTCAAACGCTTGGCATATTTTTTGATTTAACTAAGGCATTTGATTGTGTTATCTCAAAATATTGCTCCAGAAACTGGACCATTACGGAATATCGGGAGTAGCTCACAATTGGTTCACCTCTTACTTCAGCAACAGTCAGCAAAAGGTCATTATTCACAATGTTGATAATGGTTGTGATGTGGGGTCTGAGTGGGGTACTGTCAAGTGTGGGGTGCTTCAGGGTTCAGTGTTGGGGCCACTCCTGTTCCTTATTTATATAAATGATATGCCCTCTAGTATTACAGGCAACTCTAAAATATTTCTGTTTGCTGAGGACACTAGCTTCGTAGTAAAGGATGTTGCATGCAACATTGGCCCGGTTTCAAACAGTGCAGTACATTACCTAAGTTCATGGCTTGTAGAAAATAAACTAATGCTAAATCACACTAAGACTCAGTTTTTACAGTTTCTAACACACAATTCAACAAAACCTGACGTTTTAATTTCACAGAATGGGCATATGATTAGTGAAACTGAACAGTTCAAATTTCTAGGTGTTCAGATAGATAGGAAGCTGTCATGGAAAGCCCATGTTCAGGATCTTGTTCAAACACTTAATACTGCCATATTTACTATTCGAATGGTATCACAAGTGAGTGATCGTTTGACATGAAATTTAGTCTACTTTGCTTATTTTCATTCACTTATGTCGTATGGTATTATATTTTGCGGTAACTCTTCCCATTCTAAAAGGGTATTTTTGGCTCAGAAACGGGCAGTTTGGGCAGTAAGTGGTGTAAGTTCACGAATTTCTTGTCAACCCCTGTTGTTGAGTCTGGGTATTTTGACATTGGCCTCTCAAAATATATATATATTCCTTGCTGTCATTTCTTGTTAACAATATAAGCTTATGCCCAAGAATAAGAATAAGCAGATTTCACTCTCTTAGTTTAATACTCGGCAGAAATCAAACATGAATTTGGATCGGACTTCCTCAACTTTTGTGCGAAAAGGTGTGCAGTATACTGCTGCATCCTTTTTCAATAAGCTACCACTCAAATTCAAAAATCTTAGCAGTAATCCACGCACTTTCAAATCAAAACTGAAGAGCTTCCTCATGAGTCACTCATTCAATTCTGTTGAGGAGTTCCTTGAAAAATTAAGCTAATTCTTATTGTATTGTTGACTGCGTTTACTTAAACTTATGGCTTGACTTTTTTCACGTTCATGAACATTTTTTTTATCTATTATTACTTTTATGTTGTAATTTCATGTACTGACACATTCTATGACCTTGGAGATTTGCTCCTCAATTTGGTCCAACAGAACTTTATGTTTAAATAAATAAATAGATACTGGACTGATACTGAAAATGGAGAAAGGATAAGGTGGTCCAATATTAGAGAAATAAAGGAGAGGAAGGAAGGACCTGGATGATGTCATTTAGGGATGACTATGACTCAGACTACAACACCACTGATTTAATGCACAAGTCTGAGGTCACAGACCAAGTGTAGAATGGGCTGTGGAAGATTTTCTATATGTGTACTTGTCATTACTAGCAATTTCAGAGGAAATTTTGTGATATCATGCTTCTCTGCCAGAAGAATATTACTCCAGCAGTTCACAATGAATTCTGTCACAATAAGAAATGTGGGGAAGCTCACAATATTAAAGAAGAAGACGAATGAAGTGATACAACTGTTTTAACTTCACTATTAATTTTAACCTACAGTCTTTTTTTTTCTGGGAACTATTTTGTTCTGTTTGTTATGTTTACATATTATCATATTCATATGCTAGAAAGCTTTGGAAATAAGAAATGTCAGAGTCATTGTTACTATCAACAGAATTTATGAAATAAAAATATTCACATTTGTAGCCTCACACTAATGTAAAATTTCAGCGAAATGTGATCGTAAATGATATTAATGTCAAATATCAATACGTTTATTAATGCTTCCATCTCGAAAATAACTTCTGCAACATTTTTTGCTACAAAGTACTTAATACAATGGAATAACAGGACATTCTAAGCAGCATTCACAAGTGTATGTTTCCAGGATGACTTCTGGGAAATAAGGGAATGTTTAATTTGTCATACTGTAAAGTTTAGGAGATGCTAGTTATGATAGCATTGTTCTGAAATGTGTAACTGATATAACATTACTGCAAGTTTTTTTAAATATTTAGTAAAACCAAAAATGTACTTTGTCTGCACCTACCCTATGCATTGTTGTTTTTGCCCTCTTGTAGGATTTAAGATTGAATGTTAAAAGTTTAATTGTGGTAAGTGATATGGCTACAAGCACTTTTTTTCTTTTTTTAAACCAGTTCTCATTCTTTTTCCAGCAGGTCTCCAAAATGTATCTTGTGAGATAAAGGTGAAATTTAGCCAACAAACCACTTGTTGCTGGTTTACATTTGATTATTAAGTGCACATCTGAAACATTTGAAAATATGAGAAACAACTTTTGTACCATATAATGATTTTTCAAATACTTTATATAGAACTTGGTACCATATCTCTTTTGTCTACTGCCCCTTTTGATTGAATGTGGTTAAGAACTCTGTTCAATTTCTGGATGTTCTTTTTCAGTTTTGCCATCATTCTTTAGTTGATGTTGTACCATTACCCTATTTACCCATGCAAATATGCCTATGATAGCAGTGCCTCCATCGAATCTGGCTTAAAAGTGATTGTGACAATTAGGCTATTCAAATAATGCTGTCCACAACAAATTTACTGTCCAAACCACTTTAACTGCACCTCGTTATTAGATAACCTACTGTTTATGGCCAGATAAATTCTCATTCACTACCATTTTTGCACAGACAAAGGATAAGCCATATAATACACTCAGCTGATGTCCTATGATGATGATGATGATGAAGATGAAGAGAAGTAACCTAACCTAGAAGTGACTCAACCATTAAGTGACTGAACCATTAACACATCCGCCAATTATGCTGTCCGTTCAAGAAGATAGTCATATCAAAAGAAAAACAATGTGGACAGCAAATACCATTTAGAAATAACACAGTTCACAGTCCAATCCTATCGTCACAATAAACACTACTGAAGATTAATACAGTCCACAAAGTTAGTTACATGCTCCCTGTCAATGAATAAACTCTCAAACACAAAATTTAGCTAACTCTTGATGCATTTTTGACTTGTGTTTTGTACTAATTTGTCTGCAGTACACTGTCCATTAATTTTGAGCACAAATCTTCATAACCATCCACAGTCTAACTAAAGTTGCTCCTGAAATTTTCCTTTTATAAGTTTACATTAATTAAAAATACATTTATCTATTGTTGTTTGCTGAAGTTTTACAAGTTACAGTTAAACTTTTACATTCCTGATTAACTGAATAGTGGAGAGAAAGTTTCTTCTGAATGAGAACTTTTAGATACAACAACAATTATGCTAAATTATGCTATCTGGTTTGCCAAACTATGGTATTCTGTTTCAGTAACAATGTTTCTGATTAGAATGCTAATTACTGTGAACTTAAATGAGGGCAAAAGTATTAACATGTTTCAAGCATTAACTGAATAAATACTTCACTTATCTATATGTACTTTTGATCTACCTTATCTGAAAGTTAGGAAAACAGTATATGTTTACATTCTGGCAATGACAACAAATTTTGCAATCAGTAGTACCTGTAACTAGCACAGCTTTTAGGTAAACTAATTACACCAACAGATTCAGATTAACAAAATGAATGTACTGGATAATAAAGTCAAGTTGCTTAAGACCTAAGTTAGTATCAAAGATTTTTGGTACTGTGCACATATCACCAAAGTGATATTCTCAAAAATACTCGTATTAGCAAAAAAATAAATAAATACATGAAATAAAATTTTGGGGGGAATAAAAAAACAGATCACAAGGAAAAACCCACCTGCTTTGTTACACACTCCCACAGCGGGTTGTATAGACAGTGCACTACCAAGGAAATTAAAAGTATACCAAAATTCCACATATTCAAAAAAGAACTTAAAATGTTAATTAGCAAGAGTTTTTATAGTGCCAAGGAATACTTAAATCACCAGTATTCAATATACAGTAGCTTATTTCCTTCATCTTAATGACCCAAAATGCGCATTGAAAACTAAATTGTATTCATTTATTATTATAATTTAGCATATTATGAATGTTGTTATGCATATGGTTTCATGTTATATGTAATAATATTTTATTTATGGACATATAATTGTAAATCTTTTCATGTCATATTTTCTATGTAAGACAATGTATGACAAATCCTGTATCATTTTTATAATGATGGGATACAAGGATGCTAAGTAAATAAATAAATAAATAAATAAATGTTAACCAAATAGCTCACTATATAATCCAAGGTCCAAACAACAACCTAAAAAATTTTTATAAGATAGTTACATATACAGATTCAAAATTGTTCTTATTACCTAAACTGACCATAAATTTCTAATAGAGAAAATTATAAACTTTTCAAATTATGCAAACCATACTGAAATACAAAATCATGTACTGCAAAGAAAGACATGTCTCATTTTACAAAGAGGAAGGAATTCCTCATCTTTCAGTCTGTTCACTGATTACCCTTACGCCATTTCACTTGTCATTGTTCCATTTAGTTGAATTTCCCCATGTCCTCCAGTTTCACCGGTGTCCTGGGAGTTGGTTATCCTCTGCCACTGTACATGGGAAGCAAAACGAAACATACTACTTTAGCATACAAATAATTACCATAATGAAACCTATAAGAAAAAGTTTTGTTTTACAAAGACAAATTCATTACATAACCTTCTATACACATACAACATATCCTTCAAAATAAAGATAATATTAAAGAGAATGGAATCTGCTCCATGTACTATTATACTTTCATCATTATATCACCTCACTGAGCTCAAAATTCGATTACCCAATTACTTTTGAAAAATGACCAGTCACATAATTCACTTATTACAAAGATAACAAAATTATGATCACAATATGATTACATAATAATCAAATTAAGGGGATGGAAGCTGTTTCAAATCGTTACATTACTTCACTCATTTTAGATTACTACCTTCACTCAACCCGAAAATTAAATCCTCAAGTAATGCCCCATAATGTCTCCAAATCATCCAGCCTTCTCAGAATATTCACATTATTTTCAGGTTACTATTATCAGTTAATCAACAAAAATTTTTTTCTTTAATGTATCATCATTGCCTTAAGACCATCACTACCCAGAGCACATATACCAATTTCCAGTAGCATTTAAAACTAAATATGCAGCATTATATAGCTACTACTTCATCAAAATACTGCTCTTTCACTTGTGGCGCCGATGAGGTCGACACCAGAATTGATCTGAGCATCGTCTTTGAACTAAGCTAAACATTATCTTTGTGCAGTACCGCCATGTTAGTTCTGTGTAAGCCTTGCTTGTGTAAAGATGTGAATAATGAACTACTGTAAAATGGGAGTATTGTTTGGTGTAACCGACCCGAGCTTCCTCCTTACTGGTGACCCCTACTTGATTACCACACTGATGACCCCAATGCTCACGAACGCCGCATACGATGCCAGAAACGTGTACTGGAACATCACCATGGACAAACAATGCAGCAACCCTTTGTTGGATTTCTACATCCACCGACTTCTCATCGTGCCGCATCTGAATGCAGTGTACAGGACATGTAATTAGTGTGTAAATTCCCAACTCTTGTGTGAATCGTGCTTTTTGGTAATTTTCATCACCTTCTCACCCATCGACAATGCGACCGAGGCGCACACATTGTCCGTCGAAACCTACTCAACGCATCGGTAATTTCTCTTCCAGACAGTGCAGTGCTCCTTCACCGATTAATTTGGGCTATTCTGACTTGCTTTTGAGGAATGAATTAACTTTGTGCAGTGCTTCGATACCGGTCAATCATGCCAAACGATGGACTGCAACAAACGGGGACTATGTTGCAAATCCCAATTTTGCACGAACTCCCAACTACGGCTAAATCGCATGCCTGGTCAAATTCACTGGAACAATTTCATCAAGGACATCCTACCAACCAACGACAATGCACCAATTACACCGACGATAATGCCGGCTGTTTCTCAGTCCAACACTGGACGTTCCATGCCTCCCTCTATGCAGCACCCGAGCCGCACTGACTCTGCCCGACCGCTACCGGCAGCGACGTCACGGCCGCCGCCTGCTGGCTCACTGACCTCGACCCAGTTAAAACAAACAGCTGCACAACATGTGATCCCACCACGGCTACCACACCTGCATCTTGTCAACAACTCGCCGACACTATATACGCTTACCGCCAGGCCGTTCACTACTCGATTGTGCCCGCAACTTGTTCACCCACCCTAGAAGACAATTTCAGCCGTATCAATGCTACATACAGCAATGAACGTGTCCTCACTCTGCCGCTGCTGAGTACTGAGTTTCACATTCACGATCACACACACGATCTCTTCTACTAGAACTATTACGTCAATTCTGTGCCGCCGACCTGGTCTTGTAGGCCAGGTTACCCTTTGATAGAGACACATTCTGATTTCCACCCCATCTTACTCAGTGATAGACAGCAGACTGCTTCATGACATACATTTCCTCCTGAACAACTGTGACAGCTACGTGAGTAAATTGCGACATACAACTTGTTGGTACAAGATCAGTTACACATGCTGCAGCCGACACCGACCGAACACGACATGCAACAAGATGCTGCTGTCATTGTTCTGCCTCCGACTGCTGATGATCCTTTGCCGTTACTACCAGCTACAACTAATACCCTGACGATCACGCTACATGGATCTATGTCCAAGATGTCACAACTGTCATCATCATGCCGCCTCAAGTGGAAATTCTACGTGACTGATGTGATACAAGCAACTTATTTACGCTACTGTTACCTTTCCTTGGTAGTTCCAGACACTTTGTTTCTGTACCACGGCATAACCAGCTGCATTCCAGTGCCGCTTGCTTTGCTGCCCTCTTCACTACCTCCCCAATGTATGACCAGCACATATGCCATTTCTGCTTGGACAAGTGAGCATCTTTCCACTCCGACACACGACCGTGCAGCAGTTTTGCATGAGCAGCTTGACCACAGCGCCAACAGTGACAGCACACACGCAGCTCCAGTTCCATCGAACTGTGTTGCCTCTCCGCCACGGACCAGTAGTTCATCCGCCGTTTCGACGTCTTCACGTTCACATTACATTTCATCGCCTTCCTGCTCCGACCATGGTTTTGCCGACCACGTCCGCCTTCCACCACCTCTCGCCATCGCCATGCCTCATGCACAGAGCTCATGGCCACGCCCCCCAACCTTCGATCACGGCTGTTTCACACATCAAAACACTGACACTGTCAACTCCGCTTGGAACATCATGCCATCTACCGCTGTAACACACTCACCGTCCACGGACTCTGAGGTGATGTTTCCGTTTCCAACGAAGTCATCCACCACCAGGGTCAGTCATGTGCAGCGTCATCAGGCACCTCTATAACTCCGTCATTACTGTGAGTGTTGCTCATTCGGCATCTCTTACGCAACGTGTTAAGCCACAGCATGCTTGCTCCTATATGTTATACGGCCAATAACAAACTGTTTCTGGACACATTGCACTTACTGCATTGCTCGCTGGCAAATACTTTGCCAATACATCGCATCATGTCTTCGACACAATCCACGGCTTTGATCGAATCAAAACCTTGCTGTGCCACACAGCCTCGGCATGACGAGTTTCTCTCCACTGACATGCCGCCGCCTTCTGCTTCCACCGTGCCATCAGCAGCATGGCACAGTCAACCTGTGGACACCTTCTGTGCCTCCTTTCCTCCACTGGTTGTGCCTACCAAGACATTGAGAAACGGTCTGATTACGCCTCGCACTAGCGCCTGCCATGACACGATTGGTCACGCGCAGCTGCGCCATCAACCGGCCAGGTGCACACACGCCTCTCATCATCCTTACCCTGCTCCGCACTACCAGTGGGGGCTCTGTGGCAGTTCTCAACTGCAAGAGTCGACCGCCTCATCTTTGAGAACGAACTTCTTTGAAAACTGTTGATCGCAGTGTGTTCTGAACTCTGTATTCGAGTGGATGTGTTTGTACTGACATGGTCAAAATAAAGTGAATTCATTATAAACGAGCGAATACTTAATGTTGGGGTCGATATTACTGTACGTAACATCTCAATTCCACACTGGTGACCCCGAGTTGTAACATCTTTCGGTTTTGCCGTTTTACTGTGTCCGCGGCCTCCGTGTCGGTTATGTTCGCGTCTATTACTTCAACTCAGCATTCAATCAATGACTTTTGCCCAACGCCTAATGCCGAATTTTGTGATCGACATGCATTGTGTTGTGGGCGATGTACACCCACCAGGACTGCAACACGATGCCTCTCACTCGACGATTACACCGATTTCACCGGACGTTTTCGAGCCTGCAACAATAAGTCAGGTTAGGAGTGTGCATGACTCCGGCTATCTGATGCGTTTGTTCCACCACATGTGCCATCCCTCATCGATGGTGCAATTACCTCTTACGGATCTCCGTGCAGTGTGGGACCAATGCCTATTTCTGCAAATGCTTCGTTGGACAACCTACCACCACCAGGACAAGATTTGCCACGCCGCAATCCATGCAGTACTACGTGGATTCCTGCCACGTGGCTGGAACTGCTTTGTTCACAGGTCAACCTGCTCAGCATCCGACCACGCTCATGCCTGCCTCGGTTAAGTATCAGCACATTCCTTCCTGCTTTGATACTTAGGCCTGCAACAGGAACAATAACTTGTTATCTGTGCCTGACCTCCATCTCTGTCCTACTGCTATGCCTCAGTGTTCTGTGCCACGACATTCACCTTATCCACACACCGTTAGAGTGGAGTGACTACGAACAGTGAACATTCACACATT
Source organism: Schistocerca piceifrons (assembly GCF_021461385.2). Taxonomy (NCBI): domain Eukaryota; kingdom Metazoa; phylum Arthropoda; class Insecta; order Orthoptera; family Acrididae; genus Schistocerca; species Schistocerca piceifrons. Next base: position 845,193,573 of record NC_060138.1, read on the forward strand.
CCATCTGACGTTCGACGTCATTTTCCACACTGTGCTTCTGGACAACTGGCACCAGTTGAGCTCCCTCATCCGCGTCAGTCTTCCACGACACATCAATCCGAACACAACCACAATGTGTTGAGCTTCCACAAACGCGATCGACACATTACGATGTCTCACCCGGCTCGGCCTTCTGCATCGCGACGGATGGCGCTCAACAACAACACGTCACCTTCACGCTGCCACCCGACCAGCTGTCATCACCACACCCCCTGGAGGCACACTCTCCTGGAATACTACAGCAACAACAGCTTGTTTCAGGCAGTGCCCCGATGAACTCAACCTGTTCTTCCGAACATTCTACAACCCTTACCGACGCTGCCGCCGTTTAATCCCGACAGAGCAGCAACCTGGTTCAAAATTATGGACGAAGTGTTCAACCATTACAAACTCGACGAGTCAACCAGGTTTCTGTGCCTCATCTCCCACCTGCACGACCAGGAGGTCTTGATTGCTGACCTGGTCGACACCTCTGACTCATCTACCTGGTACACGCTAGCCAAAGAAACAGTTCTGCGTCAGCTTGCACGCTCAACTGTGGCAGCAATATGGCAAGTGCTCCATGTCGAGCAACTAGGCAAAGACAAACCTTCCCAGCTCTGGAGACGGCTACGCGCCCTGGTCAGCGCCGATCTGCTCTCTAGCACAGTTCTCCTCGCCATCTGGTCAGAAAAAACTATCTCCTAACGTCCGCTTTGCTCTGGCTCAGAGGCCTCCCAAACGTGTCGAGCAAACAGTGACACTTGCTGACAAGCTACATGATGCATCACTGCTCTACTTCGCCATCCACTGCCTACCTGATAAGTCTCTGGTTCAGGCCCATCGTCTTGCAGCCGGGCGTGGCTGGGGCCATAGTGTGCCGACCGTTCCACTCGCTCCGGAAAGCAGTAAACAAGCTACTGGGACATCACTGGCTCCACCCATAGTCACGCCCCCTCTTGCAACTGAACCTGCTGCGGCCACCAAACCTCGGCCACCACCACTGGCAAGGAACGATCTGCAGGAAATGCAACTGCACCATCCATACTGTTACTTCCACACACAGTTTGGTGAGGCAGCACGGAACTACAGAGCACCCTGCTACTTCCCAAATGCCTCCTGTGCACAACATGACAGGCACCCCCCAGTGCTACATTCTGTCCAGAAATGACTGGATAATTGTGGACAACTTTACATTAAAGACGTTTCGTCGGGATACCTTTTCCTAGTGGACACAGGCGCCGAAGTTTCACTGCTGCCCACGTCCTTAGTGTCATCGAACACCTGCCCTCATCATACTTCACTGCAAGCCGTGAATTCAACAATACTACAAGGCTTGGCTTCAACTTCACAAGTCGTCTCACTCTCCACAAACTGCAAACTTGAGTGGACTTTTTTAGTGTGCAAAATTGACGACCCTATACTAGGCATTGACTTCTTGCAACACCACAAACTTTCACCGAACCCAGTGTGAAACACGGTGTTCCATCACCCATCCAAGACTCACTTCCCTTGTCCTCTGTCATGCAAACCACCCCGTGATAAATCGATCTGGGCTCATCTAATCCGTACATGCTCGTCTCTGTCGACAATGTTACAAGAAATCACGCATAAGTGCCTTGTCGAGCTCGAAAAAGTCGCTCGCCTACACAAGGAAAACTTCGAGCTCTCCTTCCGGCTCCACAAAACTCAGCTGCAGTTCTTCAATGCAGCAAAGGAATTACAGACACTGTAGCAAGGACAAAACAAGGTCAGTAAGTGCGCCAAATCTGCTTGCAGTCCCTGCAATCGAGCCTCCGTGTGCTTACCTCCCACTACCCCTCGCATCTGTGCTATCAAGTCTAGCATAACGTGTACTGACAGTTTCACAGGACCACACCCCACTAACATGGCAGCATTTGACACTTGGCCAGACACAAGTGTGCATCTGCAATGAACGCCATGTGTTCCTGAACTGTCAGCTCCTACCCCTCCCTTTGTGGACAGCACCTCAAACTATGCAACTTCGGCTCCTGCGTGCCGCCATGCGACCGACACTGACAACACAAACAGTGCACTCGCACCTAGCGCTTCGCCCACAAACCATACTGCCACAGGCCCCGCCCTCGGACAATGGACTCACTAACGCTTCACAAGCTCTACCCAGCTCACCTGACCATGGTGCGACTACTTCGGGCCGGTGGCCATCTTGGCACGTTGACTCCTGGGACACTTCGCCGCCTCAGCTCCCGTTGGATCTGCAGAGTTACTCCGAACACCACGACCATGCCTTGCGTACCCCGCCCGCTACACATTGTAAACAAACCGCCTCCCGTGCCGACGGCAACATTTCCGTCATCACCAACGGTACAGTTCACAAGCTTTGCCTCATGCCAGGTCTCCAGTAAACCACATCAACTTTGTCCCGAGCGCCTCTCCGACCTTAAAATTCAGATTTCTGAACTACTAAGCTCCAGTGTCATTGAACCCTCTGCCAGTAACTGGTATATGCCCATACATATGACACCCAAGAAGGCGGGTGGTGATGCATTTGCAGAGACTACCGTCAACTAAATGCACGAACGATTATGGACACCTGCCCCATACCCAACACTGCCAACTTTACCAGTTCCCTTGCAGGTGCGACCACCTTCTCTGTCATTGATTGCAAACGGGCCTACCACCAGATCACCATGGCTCCTGAAGACATCGAGAAGACAGCAATCACCACCCCGATCAGGTTATTTCAGTTTCGATTCATGCCCTACGGTCTGAAAAACGCAACCCAGACCTTACAGTGCTTCATCAACGAAGTGCTATTCGACCTAAAATTCTGCTTTGCATATCCTGATGACATTCTTGTGTTCAGCTTCTCCATCGAGGACAACATTTGACATGTGCAAACTGTTATAAACACTCTCGCGGCAGCAGGCATCAAGACCAACCAGGACAAATTGCAGCTACATCAACCCGCTGCCACTTTTCTTGGTTTATGGGTCGCTGCCAACGGCATTTCACAGCCCCCTGAGAAAGTACAAACAATACTAAACCTACCCAGACCTTTGTTATTCAAAGAGCTCTGGCGCTTTCTGGGGACGGTTAATTATTATTGCCGACATCTACCTCAGGCTGCGGAGATTCAAGCTCCACTGACGGATGCCTTGGCAGGCACCAACACTTCTGGATCTCGGCCCGTTCCATGGACTCCTGCTATGACTGACTCTTTCACTGCACTCAAAAATCTTCTTGCCGAGGCCTGCACCATCGCGCATCCTCATCCCAATGTGGAGCTTTTCATCACCACAGACGTGAGCGATACTGCCATCAGGGCTGTCCTTAGCCAAACTATCAACAGCCAAACTTCGCCTCTGCAGTTCTTCTTGCGCCAGCTCACCAATGCACAATGGAAATATTCCGCGTTTGACAGGGAGTTGCTCGCGGCCTATGAAGCAATTAAGCATTTTAAGACTGACGTTGAGGAATGCCCTTTCTATGTTTTAATGGACCACAAACCCCTGGCTGCGTCCATTACAAACCCACCAGCTGACCTGCCTCCTCACTGCTTCAGATACATATCTCAGTTCACCACCGATGTCAGACACATAAAGGGTGCTGACAATATAGTTGCTGATTTCCTTTCATGAGTCGAAGTCGTCCATTCACTGTTAGACCTTTCTGAACTGCCTAATCTCCAAACCACCGACGATGAGACACAAAACCTGATTTCAGACTCTACTTCTTCACTACACTTCGTCCGCACCACCTTCCCTGGCATTGCTGGTGAGATCTGTTGCGACGACAGTATGGGCACGTTATGGCCCCTCATCCCAACCACGCTCCGTCAAGCTGTCTTCAACGCATTGCATAATTTAGCCCACCCCGGTGTTTGTGCGTCCACCTGCCTCCTAACGGAGCGCTTTGTGTGGAGAAATGTCAACAAGGACTGCAAAAAATTGGCACGCTCCTGCATCACGTGCCAACGCTGCAAAGTACACAAGCACACTTCATCCCCCCTCGGTGCCTTTTCTATCCCTCCTGGGCGTTTCCAGCATATTCATATTGACATTGTTGGCCCTCTCTCCCCCTCTAACGGCTTTCGTTATGTTCTCTTGTCTATCGACTGAACAACTCGCTGGGTCGAGGCTGTCCCCCTCCCAAATATTATGGCAGAATCTGTTGCGTCGTCATGGATATCACATTTCCGATGTCCAGCTACGGTCACGACTGACCAAGGCAGACAATTTGAGTTGGCCCTGTTCAACGAGATTTGTTACATTTGTGGCATCTGGCGCATCTGTACCACACTATATCACCTGCAAAGTAACGGGATAGTTGAGCGCTGGCACCGCACTTTCAAGGCAGCTCATCGATGCCACTACTCTCTATCGACAGAGGTCCTTCCCCTTGTGCTACTCAGCATTCGTGAAATCTGTAAGGAAGACCTCAAAGGCACAATAGCCGAGTTTGTATACGGCCAGAACATTGTTCTCCCTGGCCAACTCGTGAGCCCTTCTGCTTCTCTCCCTCAGTCTGACTTACGTTCCTTTGTGGACCGCATCAGACACCACTTCAACCTCCATATCCCTCTGCCTGCCAGCTGCTCCCACCCTAAGGTTCACATCCCAAAATCTCTAGACA